>NW_027507431.1:0-40207 GCF_052324685.1 Brachyhypopomus gauderio
CATTTAGCACCAAAGTGATTTAAATAGTGTAGAAGTGGCTTTTTAGGGTTTTCCATAAGAACCCATTTATTTAGCACCAAAGTGATTTAAATAGTGTAGAAGTGGCATTTTAGGGTTTTCCATAAGAACCCATTCATTTAGCACCAAAGTGATTTAAATAGTGTAGAAGTGGCTTTTTAGGTTTTCCATAAGAACCCATTCAATTAGCACCAAAGTGGTTTAAATCACTTTCATTTCGAACAAAACATTTAGTTAAGTTTAGTTTCATTTTGTTTTCATTTTCTTTTACATATATTAGGGTTTTCCATAAGAACCCATTCATTTAGCACCAAAGTGAAAGTGATTTAAATAGTGTAGAAGTGGCTTTTTAGGGTTTTCCATAAGAACCCATTCATTTAGCACCAAAGTGATTTAAATAGTGTAGAAGTGGCTTTTTAGGGTTTTCCATAAGAACCCATTCATTTAGCACCAAAGTGATTTAAATAGTGTAGAAGTGGCTTTTTAGGGTTTTCCATAAGAACCCATTCATTTAGCACCAAAGTGATTTAAATAGTGTAGAAGTGGCTTTTTAGGGTTTTCCATAAGAACCCATTCATTTAGCACCAAAGTGATTTAAATAGTGTAGAAGTGGCATTTTAGGGTTTTCCATAAGAACCCATTCATTTAGCACCAAAGTGGTTTAAATCACTTTCATTTCGAACAAAACATTTAGTTAAGTTTAGTTTCATTTTGTTTTCATTTTCTTTTACATATATTAGGGTTTTCCATAAGAACCCATTCATTTAGCACCAAAGTGAAAGTGATTTAAATAGTGTAGAAGTGGCTTTTTAGGGTTTTCCATAAGAACCCATTCATTTAGCACCAAAGTGATTTAAATAGTGTAGAAGTGGCTTTTTAGGGTTTTCCATAAGAACCCATTCATTTAGCACCAAAGTGATTTAAATAGTGTAGAAGTGGCATTTTAGGGTTTTCCATAAGAACCCATTCATTTAGCACCAAAGTGGTTTAAATCACTTTCATTTCGAACAAAACATTTAGTTAAGTTTAGTTTCATTTTGTTTTCATTTTCTTTTACATATATTAGGGTTTTCCATAAGAACCCATTCATTTAGCACCAAAGTGATTTAAATAGTGTATAAGTGGCATTTTAGGGTTTTCCATAAGAACCCATTCATTTAGCACCAAAGTGATTTAAATAGTGTAGAAGTGGCATTTTAGGGTTTTCCATAAGAACCCATTCATTTAGCACCAAAGTGGTTTAAATCACTTTCATTTCGAACAAAACATTTAGTTAAGTTTAGTTTCATTTTGTTTTCATTTTCTTTTACATATATTAGGGTTTTCCATAAGAACCCATTCATTTAGCACCAAAGTGAAAGTGATTTAAATAGTGTAGAAGTGGCTTTTTAGGGTTTTCCATAAGAACCCATTCATTTAGCACCAAAGTGGTTTAAATCACTTTCATTTCGAACAAAACATTTAGTTAAGTTTAGTTTCATTTGTTTTCATTTTCTTTTACATATATTAGGGTTTTCCATAAGAACCCATTCATTTAGCACCAAAGTGAAAGTGATTTAATAGTTAATTGAAGTGGCTTTTTAGGGTTTTCCATAAGAACCCATTTATTTAGCACCAAAGTGATTTAAATAGTGTAGAAGTGGCATTTTAGGGTTTTCCATAAGAACCCATTCATTTAGCACAAAAGTGATTTAAATAGTGTAGAAGTGGCATTTTAGGGTTTTCCATAAGAACCCATTCATTTAGCACCAAAGTGATTTAAATAGTGTAGAAGTGGCATTTTAGGGTTTTCCATAAGAACCCATTCATTTAGCACCAAAGTGATTTAAATAGTGTAGAAGTGGCTTTTTAGGGTTTTCCATAAGAACCCATTCATTTAGCACCAAAGTGGTTTAAATCACTTTCATTTCGAACAAAACATTTAGTTAAGTTTAGTTTCATTTTGTTTTCATTTTCTTTTACATATATTAGGGTTTTCCATAAGAACCCATTCATTTAGCACCAAAGTGAAAGTGATTTAAATAGTGTAGAAGTGGCATTTTAGGGTTTTCCATAAGAACCCATTCATTTAGCACCAAAGTGATTTAAATAGTGTAGAAGTGGCATTTTAGGGTTTTCCATAAGAACCCATTCATTTAGCACCAAAGTGATTTAAATAGTGTAGAAGTGGCTTTTTAGGGTTTTCCATAAGAACCCATTCATTTAGCACCAAACTGGTTTAAAATCACTTTCATTTCGAACAAAACATTTAGTTAAGTTTAGTTTCATTTTGTTTTCATTTTCTTTTACATATATTAGGGTTTTCCATAAGAACCCATTCATTTAGCACCAAAGTGAAAGTGATTTAAATAGTGTAGAAGTGGCTTTTTAGGGGTTTCCATAAGAACCCATTTATTTAGCACCAAAGTGATTTAAATAGTGTAGAAGTGGCATTTTAGGGTTTTCCATAAGAACCCATTCATTTAGCACAAAAGTGATTTAAATAGTGTAGAAGTGGCATTTTAGGGTTTTCCATAAGAACCCATTCATTAGCACCAAAGTGATTTAAATAGTGTAGAAGTGGCTTTTTAGGGTTTTCCATAAGAACCCATTCATTAGCACCAAAGTGATTTAAATAGTGTAGAAGTGGCTTTTTAGGGTTTTCCATAAGAACCCATTCATTTAGCACCAAAGTGATTTAAATAGTGTAGAAGTGGCTTTTTAGGGTTTTCCATAAGAACCCATTCATTTAGCACCAAAGTGATTTAAATAGTGTAGAAGTGGCTTTTTAGGGTTTTCCATAAGAACCCATTCATTTAGCACCAAAGTGATTTAAATAGTGTAGAAGTGGCTTTTTAGGGTTTTCCATAAGAACCCATTCATTTAGCACCAAAGTGATTTAAATAGTGTAGAAGTGGCTTTTTAGGGTTTTCCATAAGAACCCATTCATTTAGCACCAAAGTGATTTAAATAGTGTAGAAGTGGCATTTTAGGGTTTTCCATAAGAACCCATTCATTTAGCACCAAAGTGGTTTAAATCACTTTCATTTCGAACAAAACATTTAGTTAAGTTTAGTTTCATTTTGTTTTCATTTTCTTTTACATATATTAGGGTTTTCCATAAGAACCCATTCATTTAGCACCAAAGTGATTTAAATAGTGTATAAGTGGCATTTTAGGGTTTTCCATAAGAACCCATTCATTTAGCACCAAAGTGATTTAAATAGTGTAGAAGTGGCATTTTAGGGTTTTCCATAAGAACCCATTCATTTAGCACCAAAGTGATTTAAATAGTGTAGAAGTGGCATTTATAGGGTTTTCCATAAGAACCCATTCATTTAGCACCAAAGTGGTTTAAATCACTTTCATTTCGAACAAAACATTTAGTTAAGTTTAGTTTCATTTTGTTTTCATTTTCTTTTACATATATTAGGGTTTTCCATAAGAACCCATTCATTTAGCACCAAAGTGAAAGTGATTTAAATAGTGTAGAAGTGGCTTTTTAGGGTTTCCATAAGAACCCATTCATTTAGCACCAAAGTGATTTAAATAGTGTAGAAGTGGCATTTTAGGGTTTTCCATAAGAACCCATTCATTTAGCACCAAAGTGGTTTAAGTTTAGTTTCATTTTGTTTTCATTTTCTTTTACATATATTAGGGTTTTCCATAAGAACCCATTCATTTAGCACCAAAGTGAAAGTGATTTAAATAGTGTAGAAGTGGCTTTTTAGGGTTTTCCATAAGAACCCATTCATTTAGCACCAAAGTGGTTTAAATCACTTTCATTTCGAACAAAACATTTAGTTAAGTTTAGTTTCATTTTGTTTTCATTTTCTTTTACATATATTAGGGTTTTCCATAAGAACCCATTCATTTAGCACCAAAGTGAAAGTGATTTAAATAGTGTAGAAGTGGCTTTTTAGGGTTTTCCATAAGAACCCATTCATTTAGCACCAAAGTGGTTTAAATCACTTTCATTTCGAACAAAACATTTAGTTAAGTTTAGTTTCATTTTGTTTTCATTTTCTTTTACATATATTAGGGTTTTCCATAAGAACCCATTCATTTAGCACCAAAGGTGAAAGTGATTTAAATAGTGTAGAAGTGGCATTTTAGGGTTTTCCATAAGAACCCATTCATTTAGCACCAAAGTGATTTAAATAGTGTAGAAGTGGCATTTTAGGGTTTTCCATAAGAACCCATTCATTTAGCACCAAAGTGATTTAAATAGTGTAGAAGTGGCTTTTTAGGGTTTTCCATAAGAACCCATTCATTTAGCACCAAACTGGTTTAAAATCACTTTCATTTCGAACAAAACATTTAGTTAAGTTTAGTTTCATTTTGTTTTCATTTTCTTTACATATATTAGGGTTTTCCATAAGAACCCATTCATTTAGCACCAAAGTGAAAGTGATTTAAATAGTGTAGAAGTGGCATTTTAGGGTTTTCCATAAGAACCCATTCATTTAGCACCAAAGTGATTTAAATAGTGTAGAAGTGGCATTTTAGGGTTTTCCATAAGAACCCATTCATTTAGCACCAAAGTGGTTTAAATCACTTTCATTTCGAACAAAACATTTAGTTAAGTTTAGTTTCATTTTGTTTTCATTTTCTTTTACATATATTAGGGTTTTCCATAAGAACCCATTCATTTAGCACCAAAGTGAAAGTGATTTAAATAGTGTAGAAGTGGCTTTTTTAGGGTTTTCCATAAGAACCCATTCATTTAGCACCAAAGTGATTTAAATAGTGTAGAAGTGGCTTTTTAGGGTTTTCCATAAGAACCCATTCATTTAGCACCAAAGTGATTTAAATAGTGTAGAAGTGGCTTTTTAGGGTTTTCCATAAGAACCCATTCATTTAGCACCAAAGTGATTTAAATAGTGTAGAAGTGGCATTTTAGGGTTTTCCATAAGAACCCATTCATTTAGCACCAAAGTGGTTTAAATCACTTTCATTTCGAACAAAACATTTAGTTAAGTTTAGTTTCATTTTGTTTTCATTTTCTTTTACATATATTAGGGTTTTCCATAAGAACCCATTCATTTAGCACCAAAGTGATTTAAATAGTGTATAAGTGGCATTTTAGGGTTTTCCATAAGAACCCATTCATTTAGCACCAAAGTGATTTAAATAGTGTAGAAGTGGCATTTTAGGGTTTTCCATAAGAACCCATTCATTTAGCACCAAAGTGATTTAAATAGTGTAGAAGTGGCATTTTAGGGTTTTCCATAAGAACCCATTCATTTAGCACCAAAGTGGGTTAAATCACTTTCATTTCGAACAAAACATTTAGTTAAGTTTAGTTTCATTTTGTTTTCATTTTCTTTTACATATATTAGGGTTTTCCATAAGAACCCATTCATTTAGCACCAAAGTGAAAGTGATTTAAATAGTGTAGAAGTGGCTTTTTAGGGTTTTCCATAAGAACCCATTCATTTAGCACCAAAGTGATTTAAATAGTGTAGAAGTGGCATTTTAGGGTTTTCCATAAGAACCCATTCATTTAGCACCAAAGTGGTTTAAGTTTAGTTTCATTTTGTTTTCATTTTCTTTTACATATATTAGGGTTTTCCATAAGAACCCATTCATTTAGCACCAAAGTGAAAGTGATTTAAATAGTGTAGAAGTGGCTTTTTAGGGTTTTCCATAAGAACCCATTCATTTAGCACCAAAGTGGTTTAAATCACTTTCATTTCGAACAAAACATTTAGTTAAGTTTAGTTTCATTTTGTTTTCATTTTCTTTTACATATATTAGGGTTTTCCATAAGAACCCATTCATTTAGCACCAAAGTGAAAGTGATTTAAATAGTGTAGAAGTGGCTTTTTAGGGTTTTCCATAAGAACCCATTCATTTAGCACCAAAGTGGTTTAAATCACTTTCATTTCGAACAAAACATTTAGTTAAGTTTAGTTTCATTTTGTTTTCATTTTCTTTTACATATATTAGGGTTTTCCATAAGAACCCATTCATTTAGCACCAAAGTGAAAGTGATTTAAATAGTGTAGAAGTGGCATTTTAGGGTTTTCCATAAGAACCCATTCATTTAGCACCAAAGTGATTTAAATAGTGTAGAAGTGGCATTTTAGGGTTTTCCATAAGAACCCATTCATTTAGCACCAAAGTGATTTAAATAGTGTAGAAGTGGCTTTTTAGGGTTTTCCATAAGAACCCATTCATTTAGCACCAAACTGGTTTAAATCACTTTCATTTCGAACAAAACATTTAGTTAAGTTTAGTTTCATTTTGTTTTCATTTTCTTTTACATATATTAGGGTTTTCCATAAGAACCCATTCATTTTAGCACCAAAGTGAAAGTGATTTAAATAGTGTAGAAGTGGCTTTTTAGGGTTTTCCATAAGAACCCATTCATTTAGCACCAAAGTGATTTAAATAGTGTAGAAGTGGCATTTTAGGGTTTTCCATAAGAACCCATTCATTTAGCACCAAAGTGGTTTAAATCACTTTCATTTCGAACAAAACATTTAGTTAAGTTTAGTTTCATTTTGTTTTCATTTTCTTTTACATATATTAGGGTTTTCCATAAGAACCCATTCATTTAGCACCAAAGTGAAAGTGATTTAAATAGTGTAGAAGTGGCTTTTTTAGGGTTTTCCATAAGAACCCATTCATTTAGCACCAAAGTGATTTAAATAGTGTAGAAGTGGCTTTTTAGGGTTTTCCATAAGAACCCATTCATTTAGCACCAAAGTGATTTAAATAGTGTAGAAGTGGCATTTTAGGGTTTTCCATAAGAACCCATTTCATTTAGCACCAAAGTGGTTTTAAATCACTTTCATTTCGAACAAAACATTTAGTTAAGTTTAGTTTCATTTTGTTTTCATTTTCTTTTACATATATTAGGGTTTTCCATAAGAACCCATTCATTTAGCACCAAAGTGATTTAAATAGTGTATAAGTGGCATTTTAGGGTTTTCCATAAGAACCCATTCATTTAGCACCAAAGTGATTTAAATAGTGTAGAAGTGGCATTTTAGGGTTTTCCATAAGAACCCATTCATTTAGCACCAAAGTGGTTTAAATCACTTTCATTTCGAACAAAACATTTAGTTAAGTTTAGTTTCATTTTGTTTTCATTTTCTTTTACATATATTAGGGTTTTCCATAAGAACCCATTCATTTAGCACCAAAGTGAAAGTGATTTAAATAGTGTAGAAGTGGCTTTTTAGGGTTTTCCATAAGAACCCATTCATTTAGCACCAAAGTGGTTTAAATCACTTTCATTTCGAACAAAACATTTAGTTAAGTTTAGTTTCATTTTGTTTTCATTTTCTTTTACATATATTAGGGTTTTCCATAAGAACCCATTCATTTAGCACCAAAGTGAAAGTGATTTAAATAGTGTAGAAGTGGCTTTTTAGGGTTTTCCATAAGAACCCATTTATTTAGCACCAAAGTGATTTAAATAGTGTAGAAGTGGCATTTTAGGGTTTTCCATAAGAACCCATTCATTTAGCACAAAAGTGATTTAAATAGTGTAGAAGTGGCATTTTAGGGTTTTCCATAAGAACCCATTCATTTAGCACCAAAGTGATTTAAATAGTGTAGAAGTGGCATTTTAGGGTTTTCCATAAGAACCCATTCATTTAGCACCAAAGTGATTTAAATAGTGTAGAAGTGGCTTTTTAGGGTTTTCCATAAGAACCCATTCATTTAGCACCAAAGTGGTTTAAATCACTTTCATTTCGAACAAAACATTTAGTTAAGTTTAGTTTCATTTTGTTTTCATTTTCTTTTACATATATTAGGGTTTTCCATAAGAACCCATTCATTTAGCACCAAAGTGAAAGTGATTTAAATAGTGTAGAAGTGGCATTTTAGGGTTTTCCATAAGAACCCATTCATTTAGCACCAAAGTGATTTAAATAGTGTAGAAGTGGCATTTTAGGGTTTTCCATAAGAACCCATTCATTTAGCACCAAAGTGGTTTAAATCACTTTCATTTCGAACAAAACATTTAGTTAAGTTTAGTTTCATTTTGTTTTCATTTTCTTTTACATATATTAGGGTTTTCATAAGAACCCATTCATTTAGCACCAAAGTGATTTAAATAGTGTATAAGTGGCATTTTAGGGTTTTCCATAAGAACCCATTCATTTAGCACCAAAGTGATTTAAATAGTGTAGAAGTGGCATTTTAGGGTTTTCCATAAGAACCCATTCATTTAGCACCAAAGTGATTTAAATAGTGTAGAAGTGGCATTTTAGGGTTTTCCATAAGAACCCATTCATTTAGCACCAAAGTGGTTTAAATCACTTTCATTTCGAACAAAACATTTAGTTAAGTTTAGTTTCATTTTGTTTTCATTTTCTTTTACATATATTAGGGTTTTCCATAAGAACCCATTCATTTAGCACCAAAGTGAAAGTGATTTAAATAGTGTAGAAGTGGCTTTTTAGGGTTTTCCATAAGAACCCATTCATTTAGCACCAAAGTGATTTAAATAGTGTAGAAGTGGCATTTTAGGGTTTTCCATAAGAACCCATTCATTTAGCACCAAAGTGGTTTAAGTTTAGTTTCATTTTGTTTTCATTTTCTTTTACATATATTAGGGTTTTCCATAAGAACCCATTCATTTAGCACCAAAGTGAAAGTGATTTAAATAGTGTAGAAGTGGCTTTTTAGGGTTTTCCATAAGAACCCATTCATTTAGCACCAAAGTGGTTTAAATCACTTTCATTTCGAACAAAACATTTAGTTAAGTTTAGTTTCATTTTGTTTTCATTTTCTTTTACATATATTAGGGTTTTCCATAAGAACCCATTCATTTAGCACCAAAGTGAAAGTGATTTAAATAGTGTAGAAGTGGCTTTTTAGGGTTTTCCATAAGAACCCATTCATTTAGCACCAAAGTGGTTTAAATCACTTTCATTTCGAACAAAACATTTAGTTAAGTTTAGTTTCATTTTGTTTTCATTTTCTTTTACATATATTAGGTTTTCCATAAGAACCCATTCATTTAGCACCAAAGTGAAAGTGATTTAAATAGTGTAGAAGTGGCTTTTTAGGGTTTTCCATAAGAACCCATTCATTTAGCACCAAAGTGATTTAAATAGTGTAGAAGTGGCATTTTAGGGTTTTCCATAAGAACCCATTCATTTAGCACCAAAGTGATTTAAATAGTGTAGAAGTGGCATTTTAGGGTTTTCCATAAGAACCCATTCATTTAGCACCAAAGTGATTTAAATAGTGTAGAAGTGGCATTTTAGGGTTTTCCATAAGAACCCATTCATTTAGCACCAAAGTGATTTAAATAGTGTAGAAGTGGCTTTTTAGGGTTTTCCATAAGAACCCATTCATTTAGCACCAAAGTGGTTTAAATCACTTTCATTTCGAACAAAACATTTAGTTAAGTTTAGTTTCATTTTGTTTTCATTTTCTTTTACATATATTAGGGTTTTCCATAAGAACCCATTCATTTAGCACCAAAGTGAAAGTGATTTAAATAGTGTAGAAGTGGCTTTTTAGGGTTTTCCATAAGAACCCATTCATTTAGCACCAAAGTGATTTAAATAGTGTAGAAGTGGCTTTTTAGGGTTTTCCATAAGAACCCATTCATTTAGCACCAAAGTGATTTAAATAGTGTAGAAGTGGCATTTTAGGGTTTTCCATAAGAACCCATTCATTTAGCACCAAAGTGGTTTAAATCACTTTCATTTCGAACAAAACATTTAGTTAAGTTTAGTTTCATTTTGTTTTCATTTTCTTTTACATATATTAGGGTTTTCCATAAGAACCCATTCATTTAGCACCAAAGTGATTTAAATAGTGTATAAGTGGCATTTTAGGGTTTTCCATAAGAACCCATTCATTTAGCACCAAAGTGATTTAAATAGTGTAGAAGTGGCATTTTAGGGTTTTCCATAAGAACCCATTCATTTAGCACCAAAGTGGTTTAAATCACTTTCATTTCGAACAAAACATTTAGTTAAGTTTAGTTTCATTTTGTTTTCATTTTCTTTTACATATATTAGGGTTTTCCATAAGAACCCATTCATTTAGCACCAAAGTGAAAGTGATTTAAATAGTGTAGAAGTGGCTTTTTAGGGTTTTCCATAAGAACCCATTCATTTAGCACCAAAGTGGTTTAAATCACTTTCATTTCGAACAAAACATTTAGTTAAGTTTAGTTTCATTTTGTTTTCATTTTCTTTTACATATATTAGGGTTTTCCATAAGAACCCATTCATTTAGCACCAAAGTGAAAGTGATTTAAATAGTGTAGAAGTGGCTTTTTAGGGTTTTCCATAGAACCCATTTATTTAGCACCAAAGTGATTTAAATAGTGTAGAAGTGGCATTTTAGGGTTTTCCATAAGAACCCATTCATTTAGCACAAAAGTGATTTAAATAGTGTAGAAGTGGCATTTTAGGGTTTTCCATAAGAACCCATTCATTTAGCACCAAAGTGATTTAAATAGTGTAGAAGTGGCATTTTAGGGTTTTCCATAAGAACCCATTCATTTAGCACCAAAGTGATTTAAATAGTGTAGAAGTGGCTTTTTAGGGTTTTCCATAAGAACCCATTCATTTAGCACCAAAGTGGTTTAAATCACTTTCATTTCGAACAAAACATTTAGTTAAGTTTAGTTTCATTTTGTTTTCATTTTCTTTTACATATATTAGGGTTTTCCATAAGAACCCATTCATTTAGCACCAAAGTGAAAGTGATTTAAATAGTGTAGAAGTGGCATTTTAGGGTTTTCCATAAGAACCCATTCATTTAGCACCAAAGTGATTTAAATAGTGTAGAAGTGGCATTTTAGGGTTTTCCATAAGAACCCATTCATTTAGCACCAAAGTGATTTAAATAGTGTAGAAGTGGCTTTTTAGGGTTTTCCATAAGAACCCATTCATTTAGCACCAAACTGGTTTAAATCACTTTCATTTCGAACAAAACATTTAGTTAAGTTTAGTTTCATTTTGTTTTCATTTTCTTTTACATATATTAGGGTTTTCCATAAGAACCCATTCATTTAGCACCAAAGTGAAAGTGATTTAAATAGTGTAGAAGTGGCATTTTAGGGTTTTCCATAAGAACCCATTCATTTAGCACAAAAGTGATTTAAATAGTGTAGAAGTGGCATTTTAGGGTTTTCCATAAGAACCCATTCATTTAGCACCAAAGTGATTTAAATAGTGTAGAAGTGGCTTTTTAGGGTTTTCCATAAGAACCCATTCATTTAGCACCAAAGTGATTAAATAGTGTAGAAGTGGCTTTTTAGGGTTTTCCATAAGAACCCATTCATTTAGCACCAAAGTGATTTAAATAGTGTAGAAGTGGCTTTTTAGGGTTTTCCATAAGAACCCATTCATTTAGCACCAAAGTGAAAGTGATTTAAATAGTGTAGAAGTGGCTTTTTAGGGTTTTCCATAAGAACCCATTCATTTAGCACCAAAGTGGTTTAAATCACTTTCATTTCGAACAAAACATTTAGTTAAGTTTAGTTTCATTTTGTTTTCATTTTCTTTTACATATATTAGGGTTTTCCATAAGAACCCATTCATTTAGCACCAAAGTGTTTCATTTTGTTCACCAAATCACCAAAGTGATTTAAATAGTGTAGAAGTGGCATTTTAGGGTTTTCCATAAGAACCCATTCATTTAGCACCAAAGTGATTTAAATAGTGTAGAAGTGGCATTTTAGGGTTTTCCATAAGAACCCATTCATTTAGCACCAAAGTGATTTAAATAGTGTAGAAGTGGCTTTTTAGGGTTTTCCATAAGAACCCATTCATTTAGCACCAAAGTGGTTTAAATCACTTTCATTTCGAACAAAACATTTAGTTAAGTTTAGTTTCATTTTGTTTTCATTTTCTTTTACATATATTAGGGTTTTCCATAAGAACCCATTCATTTAGCACCAAAGTGAAAGTGATTTTAAATAGTGTAGAAGTGGCATTTTAGGGTTTTCCATAAGAACCCATTCATTTAGCACCAAAGTGATTTAAATAGTGTAGAAGTGGCATTTTAGGGTTTTCCATAAGAACCCATTCATTTAGCACCAAAGTGATTTAAATAGTGTAGAAGTGGCTTTTTAGGGTTTTCCATAAGAACCCATTCATTTAGCACCAAACTGGTTTAAATCACTTTCATTTCGAACAAAACATTTAGTTAAGTTTAGTTTCATTTTGTTTTCATTTTCTTTTACATATATTAGGGTTTTCCATAAGAACCCATTCATTTAGCACCAAAGTGAAAGTGATTTAAATAGTGTAGAAGTGGCTTTTTAGGGGTTTCCATAAGAACCCATTTATTTAGCACCAAAGTGATTTAAATAGTGTAGAAGTGGCATTTTAGGGTTTTCATAAGAACCCATTCATTTAGCACAAAAGTGATTTAAATAGTGTAGAAGTGGCATTTAGGGTTTTCCATAAGAACCCATTCATTTAGCACCAAAGTGATTTAAATAGTGTAGAAGTGGCTTTTTAGGGTTTTCCATAAGAACCCATTCATTTAGCACCAAAGTGATTTAAATAGTGTAGAAGTGGCTTTTTAGGGTTTTCCATAAGAACCCATTCATTTAGCACCAAAGTGAAAGTGATTTAAATAGTGTAGAAGTGGCTTTTTAGGGTTTTCCATAAGAACCCATTCATTTAGCACCAAAGTGGTTTAAATCACTTTCATTTCGAACAAAACATTTAGTTAAGTTTAGTTTCATTTTGTTTTCATTTTCTTTTACATATATTAGGGTTTTCCATAAGAACCCATTCATTTAGCACCAAAGTGTTTCATTTTGTTCAACCAAATCACCAAAGTGATTTAAATAGTGTAGAAGTGGCATTTTAGGGTTTTCCATAAGAACCCATTCATTTAGCACCAAAGTGATTTAAATAGTGTAGAAGTGGCTTTTTAGGGTTTTCCATAAGAACCCATTTATTTAGCACCAAAGTGATTTAAATAGTGTAGAAGTGGCATTTTAGGGTTTTCCATAAGAACCCATTCATTTAGCACCAAAGTGATTTAAATAGTGTAGAAGTGGCTTTTTAGGGTTTTCCATAAGAACCCATTCATTTAGCACCAAAGTGGTTTAAATCACTTTCATTTCGAACAAAACATTTAGTTAAGTTTAGTTTCATTTTGTTTTCATTTTCTTTTACATATATTAGGGTTTTCCATAAGAACCCATTCATTTAGCACCAAAGTGAAAGTGATTTAAATAGTGTAGAAGTGGCTTTTTAGGGTTTTCCATAAGAACCCATTCATTTAGCACCAAAGTGATTTAAATAGTGTAGAAGTGGCTTTTTAGGGTTTTCCATAAGAACCCATTCATTTAGCACCAAAGTGATTTAAATAGTGTAGAAGTGGCTTTTTAGGGTTTTCCATAAGAACCCATTCATTTAGCACCAAAGTGATTTAAATAGTGTAGAAGTGGCATTTTAGGGTTTTCCATAAGAACCCATTCATTTAGCACCAAAGTGGTTTAAATCACTTTCATTTCGAACAAAACATTTAGTTAAGTTTAGTTTCATTTTGTTTTCATTTTCCTTTTACATATATTAGGGTTTTCCATAAGAACCCATTCATTTAGCACCAAAGTGATTTAAATAGTGTATAAGTGGCATTTTAGGGTTTTCCATAAGAACCCATTCATTTAGCACCAAAGTGATTTAAATAGTGTAGAAGTGGCATTTTAGGGTTTTCCATAAGAACCCATTCATTTAGCACCAAAGTGGTTTAAATCACTTTCATTTCGAACAAAACATTTAGTTAAGTTTAGTTTCATTTTGTTTTCATTTTCTTTTACATATATTAGGGTTTTCCATAAGAACCCATTCATTTAGCACCAAAGTGAAAGTGATTTAAATAGTGTAGAAGTGGCTTTTTAGGGTTTTCCATAAGAACCCATTCATTTAGCACCAAAGTGGTTTAAATCACTTTCATTTCGAACAAAACATTTAGTTAAGTTTAGTTTCATTTTGTTTTCATTTTCTTTTACATATATTAGGGTTTTCCATAAGAACCCATTCATTTAGCACCAAAGTGAAAGTGATTTAAATAGTGTAGAAGTGGCTTTTTAGGGTTTTCCATAAGAACCCATTTATTTAGCACCAAAGTGATTTAAATAGTGTAGAAGTGGCATTTTAGGGTTTTCCATAAGAACCCATTCATTTAGCACAAAAGTGATTTAAATAGTGTAGAAGTGGCATTTTAGGGTTTTCCATAAGAACCCATTCATTTAGCACCAAAGTGATTTAAATAGTGTAGAAGTGGCATTTTAGGGTTTTCCATAAGAACCCATTCATTTAGCACCAAAGTGATTTAAATAGTGTAGAAGTGGCTTTTTAGGGTTTTCCATAAGAACCCATTCATTTAGCACCAAAGTGGTTTAAATCACTTTCATTTCGAACAAAACATTTAGTTAAGTTTAGTTTCATTTTGTTTTCATTTTCTTTTACATATATTAGGGTTTTCCATAAGAACCCATTCATTTAGCACCAAAGTGAAAGTGATTTAAATAGTGTAGAAGTGGCATTTTAGGGTTTTCCATAAGAACCCATTCATTTAGCACCAAAGTGATTTAAATAGTGTAGAAGTGGCATTTTAGGGTTTTCCATAAGAACCCATTCATTTAGCACCAAAGTGATTTAAATAGTGTAGAAGTGGCTTTTTAGGGTTTTCCATAAGAACCCATTCATTTAGCACCAAACTGGTTTAAATCACTTTCATTTCGAACAAAACATTTAGTTAAGTTTAGTTTCATTTTGTTTTCATTTTCTTTTACATATATTAGGGTTTTCCATAAGAACCCATTCATTTAGCACCAAAGTGAAAGTGATTTAAATAGTGTAGAAGTGGCTTTTTAGGGTTTTCCATAAGAACCCATTTATTTAGCACCAAAGTGATTTAAATAGTGTAGAAGTGGCATTTTAGGGTTTTCCATAAGAACCCATTCATTTAGCACAAAAGTGATTTAAATAGTGTAGAAGTGGCATTTTAGGGTTTTCCATAAGAACCCATTCATTTAGCACCAAAGTGATTTAAATAGTGTAGAAGTGGCTTTTTAGGGTTTTCCATAAGAACCCATTCATTTAGCACCAAAGTGATTTAAATAGTGTAGAAGTGGCTTTTTAGGGTTTTCCATAAGAACCCATTCATTTAGCACCAAAGTGAAAGTGATTTAAATAGTGTAGAAGTGGCTTTTTAGGGTTTTCCATAAGAACCCATTCATTTAGCACCAAAGTGGTTTAAATCACTTTCATTTCGAACAAAACATTTAGTTAAGTTTAGTTTCATTTTGTTTTCATTTTCTTTTACATATATTAGGGTTTTCCATAAGAACCCATTCATTTAGCACCAAAGTGTTTCATTTTGTTCACCAAATCACCAAAGTGATTTAAATAGTGTAGAAGTGGCATTTTAGGGTTTTCCATAAGAACCCATTCATTTAGCACCAAAGTGATTTAAATAGTGTAGAAGTGGCTTTTTAGGGTTTTCCATAAGAACCCATTTATTTAGCACCAAAGTGATTTAAATAGTGTAGAAGTGGCATTTTAGGGTTTTCCATAAGAACCCATTCATTTAGCACCAAAGTGATTTAAATAGTGTAGAAGTGGCTTTTTAGGGTTTTCCATAAGAACCCATTCATTTAGCACCAAAGTGGTTTAAATCACTTTCATTTCGAACAAAACATTTAGTTAAGTTTAGTTTCATTTTGTTTTCATTTTCTTTTACATATATTAGGGTTTTCCATAAGAACCCATTCATTTAGCACCAAAGTGAAAGTGATTTAAATAGTGTAGAAGTGGCTTTTTAGGGTTTTCCATAAGAACCCATTCATTTAGCACCAAAGTGATTTAAATAGTGTAGAAGTGGCTTTTTAGGGTTTTCCATAAGAACCCATTCATTTAGCACCAAAGTGATTTAAATAGTGTAGAAGTGGCTTTTTAGGGTTTTCCATAAGAACCCATTCATTTAGCACCAAAGTGATTTAAATAGTGTAGAAGTGGCATTTTAGGGTTTTCCATAAGAACCCATTCATTTAGCACCAAAGTGGTTTAAATCACTTTCATTTCGAACAAAACATTTAGTTAAGTTTAGTTTCATTTTGTTTTCATTTTCTTTTACATATATTAGGGTTTTCCATAAGAACCCATTCATTTAGCACCAAAGTGATTTAAATAGTGTATAAGTGGCATTTTAGGGTTTTCCATAAGAACCCATTCATTTAGCACCAAAGTGATTTAAATAGTGTAGAAGTGGCATTTTAGGGTTTTCCATAAGAACCCATTCATTTAGCACCAAAGTGGTTTAAATCACTTTCATTTCGAACAAAACATTTAGTTAAGTTTAGTTTCATTTTGTTTTCATTTTCTTTTACATATATTAGGGTTTTCCATAAGAACCCATTCATTTAGCACCAAAGTGAAAGTGATTTAAATAGTGTAGAAGTGGCTTTTTAGGGTTTTCCATAAGAACCCATTCATTTAGCACCAAAGTGGTTTAAATCACTTTCATTTCGAACAAAACATTTAGTTAAGTTTAGTTTCATTTTGTTTTCATTTTCTTTTACATATATTAGGGTTTTCCATAAGAACCCATTCATTTAGCACCAAAGTGAAAGTGATTTAAATAGTGTAGAAGTGGCTTTTTAGGGTTTTCCATAAGAACCCATTTATTTAGCACCAAAGTGATTTAAATAGTGTAGAAGTGGCATTTTAGGGTTTTCCATAAGAACCCATTCATTTAGCACAAAAGTGATTTAAATAGTGTAGAAGTGGCATTTTAGGGTTTTCCATAAGAACCCATTCATTTAGCACCAAAGTGATTTAAATAGTGTAGAAGTGGCATTTTAGGGTTTTCCATAAGAACCCATTCATTTAGCACCAAAGTGATTTAAATAGTGTAGAAGTGGCTTTTTAGGGTTTTCCATAAGAACCCATTCATTTAGCACCAAAGTGGTTTAAATCACTTTCATTTCGAACAAAACATTTAGTTAAGTTTAGTTTCATTTTGTTTTCATTTTCTTTTACATATATTAGGGTTTTCCATAAGAACCCATTCATTTAGCACCAAAGTGAAAGTGATTTAAATAGTGTAGAAGTGGCATTTTAGGGTTTTCCATAAGAACCCATTCATTTAGCACCAAAGTGATTTAAATAGTGTAGAAGTGGCATTTTAGGGTTTTCCATAAGAACCCATTCATTTAGCACCAAAGTGATTTAAATAGTGTAGAAGTGGCTTTTTAGGGTTTTCCATAAGAACCCATTCATTTAGCACCAAACTGGTTTAAATCACTTTCATTTCGAACAAAACATTTAGTTAAGTTTAGTTTCATTTTGTTTTCATTTTCTTTTACATATATTAGGGTTTTCCATAAGAACCCATTCATTTAGCACCAAAGTGAAAGTGATTTAAATAGTGTAGAAGTGGCTTTTTAGGGTTTTCCATAAGAACCCATTTATTTAGCACCAAAGTGATTTAAATAGTGTAGAAGTGGCATTTTAGGGTTTTCCATAAGAACCCATTCATTTAGCACAAAAGTGATTTAAATAGTGTAGAAGTGGCATTTTAGGGTTTTCCATAAGAACCCATTCATTTAGCACCAAAGTGATTTAAATAGTGTAGAAGTGGCTTTTTAGGGTTTTCCATAAGAACCCATTCATTTAGCACCAAAGTGATTTAAATAGTGTAGAAGTGGCTTTTTAGGGTTTTCCATAAGAACCCATTCATTTAGCACCAAAGTGATTTAAATAGTGTAGAAGTGGCTTTTTAGGGTTTTCCATAAGAACCCATTCATTTAGCACCAAAGTGAAAGTGATTTAAATAGTGTAGAAGTGGCTTTTTAGGGTTTTCCATAAGAACCCATTCATTTAGCACCAAAGTGATTTAAATAGTGTAGAAGTGGCTTTTTAGGGTTTTCCATAAGAACCCATTCATTTAGCACCAAAGTGATTTAAATAGTGTAGAAGTGGCTTTTTAGGGTTTTCCATAAGAACCCATTCATTTAGCACCAAAGTGGTTTAAATCACTTTCATTTCGAACAAAACATTTAGTTAAGTTTAGTTTCATTTTGTTTTCATTTTCTTTTACATATATTAGGGTTTTCCATAAGAACCCATTCATTTAGCACCAAAGTGAAAGTGATTTAAATAGTGTAGAAGTGGCTTTTTAGGGTTTTCCATAAGAACCCATTCATTTAGCACCAAAGTGGTTTAAATCACTTTCATTTCGAACAAAACATTTAGTTAAGTTTAGTTTCATTTTGTTTTCATTTTCTTTTACATATATTAGGGTTTTCCATAAGAACCCATTCATTTAGCACCAAAGTGAAAGTGATTTAAATAGTGTAGAAGTGGCTTTTTAGGGTTTTCCATAAGAACCCATTTATTTAGCACCAAAGTGATTTAAATAGTGTAGAAGTGGCATTTTAGGGTTTTCCATAAGAACCCATTCATTTAGCACAAAAGTGATTTAAATAGTGTAGAAGTGGCATTTTAGGGTTTTCCATAAGAACCCATTCATTTAGCACCAAAGTGATTTAAATAGTGTAGAAGTGGCATTTTAGGGTTTTCCATAAGAACCCATTCATTTAGCACCAAAGTGATTTAAATAGTGTAGAAGTGGCTTTTTAGGGTTTTCCATAAGAACCCATTCATTTAGCACCAAAGTGGTTTAAATCACTTTCATTTCGAACAAAACATTTAGTTAAGTTTAGTTTCATTTTGTTTTCATTTTCTTTTACATATATTAGGGTTTTCCATAAGAACCCATTCATTTAGCACCAAAGTGAAAGTGATTTAAATAGTGTAGAAGTGGCATTTTAGGGTTTTCCATAAGAACCCATTCATTTAGCACCAAAGTGATTTAAATAGTGTAGAAGTGGCATTTTAGGGTTTTCCATAAGAACCCATTCATTTAGCACCAAAGTGATTTAAATAGTGTAGAAGTGGCTTTTTAGGGTTTTCCATAAGAACCCATTCATTTAGCACCAAACTGGTTTAAATCACTTTCATTTCGAACAAAACATTTAGTTAAGTTTAGTTTCATTTTGTTTTCATTTTCTTTTACATATATTAGGGTTTTCCATAAGAACCCATTCATTTAGCACCAAAGTGAAAGTGATTTAAATAGTGTAGAAGTGGCTTTTTAGGGTTTTCCATAAGAACCCATTTATTTAGCACCAAAGTGATTTAAATAGTGTAGAAGTGGCATTTTAGGGTTTTCCATAAGAACCCATTCATTTAGCACAAAAGTGATTTAAATAGTGTAGAAGTGGCATTTTAGGGTTTTCCATAAGAACCCATTCATTTAGCACCAAAGTGATTTAAATAGTGTAGAAGTGGCTTTTTAGGGTTTTCCATAAGAACCCATTCATTTAGCACCAAAGTGATTTAAATAGTGTAGAAGTGGCTTTTTAGGGTTTTCCATAAGAACCCATTCATTTAGCACCAAAGTGATTTAAATAGTGTAGAAGTGGCTTTTTAGGGTTTTCCATAAGAACCCATTCATTTAGCACCAAAGTGAAAGTGATTTAAATAGTGTAGAAGTGGCTTTTTAGGGTTTTCCATAAGAACCCATTCATTTAGCACCAAAGTGATTTAAATAGTGTAGAAGTGGCTTTTTAGGGTTTTCCATAAGAACCCATTCATTTAGCACCAAAGTGATTTAAATAGTGTAGAAGTGGCTTTTTAGGGTTTTCCATAAGAACCCATTCATTTAGCACCAAAGTGATTTAAATAGTGTAGAAGTGGCTTTTTAGGGTTTTCCATAAGAACCCATTCATTTAGCACCAAAGTGATTTAAATAGTGTAGAAGTGGCATTTTAGGGTTTTCCATAAGAACCCATTCATTTAGCACCAAAGTGAAAGTGATTTAAATAGTGTAGAAGTGGCTTTTTAGGGTTTTCCATAAGAACCCATTCATTTAGCACCAAAGTGATTTAAATAGTGTAGAAGTGGCTTTTTAGGGTTTTCCATAAGAACCCATTCATTTAGCACCAAAGTGATTTAAATAGTGTAGAAGTGGCATTTTAGGGTTTTCCATAAGAACCCATTCATTTAGCACCAAAGTGGTTTAAATCACTTTCATTTCGAACAAAACATTTAGTTAAGTTTAGTTTCATTTTGTTTTCATTTTCTTTTACATATATTAGGGTTTTCCATAAGAACCCATTCATTTAGCACCAAAGTGATTTAAATAGTGTATAAGTGGCATTTTAGGGTTTTCCATAAGAACCCATTCATTTAGCACCAAAGTGATTTAAATAGTGTAGAAGTGGCATTTTAGGGTTTTCCATAAGAACCCATTCATTTAGCACCAAAGTGGTTTAAATCACTTTCATTTCGAACAAAACATTTAGTTAAGTTTAGTTTCATTTTGTTTTCATTTTCTTTTACATATATTAGGGTTTTCCATAAGAACCCATTCATTTAGCACCAAAGTGAAAGTGATTTAAATAGTGTAGAAGTGGCTTTTTAGGGTTTTCCATAAGAACCCATTCATTTAGCACCAAAGTGGTTTAAATCACTTTCATTTCGAACAAAACATTTAGTTAAGTTTAGTTTCATTTTGTTTTCATTTTCTTTTACATATATTAGGGTTTTCCATAAGAACCCATTCATTTAGCACCAAAGTGAAAGTGATTTAAATAGTGTAGAAGTGGCTTTTTAGGGTTTTCCATAAGAACCCATTTATTTAGCACCAAAGTGATTTAAATAGTGTAGAAGTGGCATTTTAGGGTTTTCCATAAGAACCCATTCATTTAGCACAAAAGTGATTTAAATAGTGTAGAAGTGGCATTTTAGGGTTTTCCATAAGAACCCATTCATTTAGCACCAAAGTGATTTAAATAGTGTAGAAGTGGCATTTTAGGGTTTTCCATAAGAACCCATTCATTTAGCACCAAAGTGATTTAAATAGTGTAGAAGTGGCTTTTTAGGGTTTTCCATAAGAACCCATTCATTTAGCACCAAAGTGATTTAAATAGTGTAGAAGTGGCTTTTTAGGGTTTTCCATAAGAACCCATTCATTTAGCACCAAAGTGGTTTAAATCACTTTCATTTCGAACAAAACATTTAGTTAAGTTTAGTTTCATTTTGTTTTCATTTTCTTTTACATATATTAGGGTTTTCCATAAGAACCCATTCATTTAGCACCAAAGTGAAAGTGATTTAAATAGTGTAGAAGTGGCTTTTTAGGGTTTTCCATAAGAACCCATTCATTTAGCACCAAAGTGGTTTAAATCACTTTCATTTCGAACAAAACATTTAGTTAAGTTTAGTTTCATTTTGTTTTCATTTTCTTTTACATATATTAGGGTTTTCCATAAGAACCCATTCATTTAGCACCAAAGTGAAAGTGATTTAAATAGTGTAGAAGTGGCATTTTAGGGTTTTCCATAAGAACCCATTCATTTAGCACCAAAGTGATTTAAATAGTGTAGAAGTGGCATTTTAGGGTTTTCCATAAGAACCCATTCATTTAGCACCAAAGTGATTTAAATAGTGTAGAAGTGGCTTTTTAGGGTTTTCCATAAGAACCCATTCATTTAGCACCAAACTGGTTTAAATCACTTTCATTTCGAACAAAACATTTAGTTAAGTTTAGTTTCATTTTGTTTTCATTTTCTTTTACATATATTAGGGTTTTCCATAAGAACCCATTCATTTAGCACCAAAGTGAAAGTGATTTAAATAGTGTAGAAGTGGCTTTTTAGGGTTTTCCATAAGAACCCATTTATTTAGCACCAAAGTGATTTAAATAGTGTAGAAGTGGCATTTTAGGGTTTTCCATAAGAACCCATTCATTTAGCACAAAAGTGATTTAAATAGTGTAGAAGTGGCATTTTAGGGTTTTCCATAAGAACCCATTCATTTAGCACCAAAGTGATTTAAATAGTGTAGAAGTGGCTTTTTAGGGTTTTCCATAAGAACCCATTCATTTAGCACCAAAGTGATTTAAATAGTGTAGAAGTGGCTTTTTAGGGTTTTCCATAAGAACCCATTCATTTAGCACCAAAGTGATTTAAATAGTGTAGAAGTGGCATTTTAGGGTTTTCCATAAGAACCCATTCATTTAGCACCAAAGTGGTTTAAATCACTTTCATTTCGAACAAAACATTTAGTTAAGTTTAGTTTCATTTTGTTTTCATTTTCTTTTACATATATTAGGGTTTTCCATAAGAACCCATTCATTTAGCACCAAAGTGAAAGTGATTTAAATAGTGTAGAAGTGGCTTTTTAGGGTTTTCCATAAGAACCCATTCATTTAGCACCAAAGTGATTTAAATAGTGTAGAAGTGGCATTTTAGGGTTTTCCATAAGAACCCATTCATTTAGCACCAAAGTGATTTAAATAGTGTAGAAGTGGCATTTTAGGGTTTTCCATAAGAACCCATTCATTTAGCACCAAAGTGATTTAAATAGTGTAGAAGTGGCATTTTAGGGTTTTCCATAAGAACCCATTCATTTAGCACCAAAGTGATTTAAATAGTGTAGAAGTGGCTTTTTAGGGTTTTCCATAAGAACCCATTCATTTAGCACCAAAGTGGTTTAAATCACTTTCATTTCGAACAAAACATTTAGTTAAGTTTAGTTTCATTTTGTTTTCATTTTCTTTTACATATATTAGGGTTTTCCATAAGAACCCATTCATTTAGCACCAAAGTGAAAGTGATTTAAATAGTGTAGAAGTGGCTTTTTAGGGTTTTCCATAAGAACCCATTCATTTAGCACCAAAGTGATTTAAATAGTGTAGAAGTGGCTTTTTAGGGTTTTCCATAAGAACCCATTCATTTAGCACCAAAGTGATTTAAATAGTGTAGAAGTGGCATTTTAGGGTTTTCCATAAGAACCCATTCATTTAGCACCAAAGTGGTTTAAATCACTTTCATTTCGAACAAAACATTTAGTTAAGTTTAGTTTCATTTTGTTTTCATTTTCTTTTACATATATTAGGGTTTTCCATAAGAACCCATTCATTTAGCACCAAAGTGATTTAAATAGTGTATAAGTGGCATTTTAGGGTTTTCCATAAGAACCCATTCATTTAGCACCAAAGTGATTTAAATAGTGTAGAAGTGGCATTTTAGGGTTTTCCATAAGAACCCATTCATTTAGCACCAAAGTGGTTTAAATCACTTTCATTTCGAACAAAACATTTAGTTAAGTTTAGTTTCATTTTGTTTTCATTTTCTTTTACATATATTAGGGTTTTCCATAAGAACCCATTCATTTAGCACCAAAGTGAAAGTGATTTAAATAGTGTAGAAGTGGCTTTTTAGGGTTTTCCATAAGAACCCATTCATTTAGCACCAAAGTGGTTTAAATCACTTTCATTTCGAACAAAACATTTAGTTAAGTTTAGTTTCATTTTGTTTTCATTTTCTTTTACATATATTAGGGTTTTCCATAAGAACCCATTCATTTAGCACCAAAGTGAAAGTGATTTAAATAGTGTAGAAGTGGCTTTTTAGGGTTTTCCATAAGAACCCATTTATTTAGCACCAAAGTGATTTAAATAGTGTAGAAGTGGCATTTTAGGGTTTTCCATAAGAACCCATTCATTTAGCACCAAAGTGATTTAAATAGTGTAGAAGTGGCATTTTAGGGTTTTCCATAAGAACCCATTCATTTAGCACCAAAGTGATTTAAATAGTGTAGAAGTGGCTTTTTAGGGTTTTCCATAAGAACCCATTCATTTAGCACCAAAGTGGTTTAAATCACTTTCATTTCGAACAAAACATTTAGTTAAGTTTAGTTTCATTTTGTTTTCATTTTCTTTTACATATATTAGGGTTTTCCATAAGAACCCATTCATTTAGCACCAAAGTGAAAGTGATTTAAATAGTGTAGAAGTGGCATTTTAGGGTTTTCCATAAGAACCCATTCATTTAGCACCAAAGTGATTTAAATAGTGTAGAAGTGGCATTTTAGGGTTTTCCATAAGAACCCATTCATTTAGCACCAAAGTGATTTAAATAGTGTAGAAGTGGCTTTTTAGGGTTTTCCATAAGAACCCATTCATTTAGCACCAAAGTGGTTTAAATCACTTTCATTTCGAACAAAACATTTAGTTAAGTTTAGTTTCATTTTGTTTTCATTTTCTTTTACATATATTAGGGTTTTCCATAAGAACCCATTCATTTAGCACCAAAGTGAAAGTGATTTAAATAGTGTAGAAGTGGCTTTTTAGGGTTTTCCATAAGAACCCATTCATTTAGCACCAAAGTGGTTTAAATCACTTTCATTTCGAACAAAACATTTAGTTAAGTTTAGTTTCATTTTGTTTTCATTTTCTTTTACATATATTAGGGTTTTCCATAAGAAC
The DNA here is from genome assembly GCF_052324685.1 of Brachyhypopomus gauderio. NCBI lineage: Eukaryota > Metazoa > Chordata > Actinopteri > Gymnotiformes > Hypopomidae > Brachyhypopomus > Brachyhypopomus gauderio. The sequence continues at coordinate 24,292 of NW_027507431.1, forward strand.
CCATTCATTTAGCACCAAAGTGAAAGTGATTTAAATAGTGTAGAAGTGGCTTTTTAGGGTTTTCCATAAGAACCCATTTATTTAGCACCAAAGTGATTTAAATAGTGTAGAAGTGGCATTTTAGGGTTTTCCATAAGAACCCATTCATTTAGCACAAAAGTGATTTAAATAGTGTAGAAGTGGCATTTTAGGGTTTTCCATAAGAACCCATTCATTTAGCACCAAAGTGATTTAAATAGTGTAGAAGTGGCATTTTAGGGTTTTCCATAAGAACCCATTCATTTAGCACCAAAGTGATTTAAATAGTGTAGAAGTGGCTTTTTAGGGTTTTCCATAAGAACCCATTCATTTAGCACCAAAGTGGTTTAAATCACTTTCATTTCGAACAAAACATTTAGTTAAGTTTAGTTTCATTTTGTTTTCATTTTCTTTTACATATATTAGGGTTTTCCATAAGAACCCATTCATTTAGCACCAAAGTGAAAGTGATTTAAATAGTGTAGAAGTGGCATTTTAGGGTTTTCCATAAGAACCCATTCATTTAGCACCAAAGTGATTTAAATAGTGTAGAAGTGGCATTTTAGGGTTTTCCATAAGAACCCATTCATTTAGCACCAAAGTGATTTAAATAGTGTAGAAGTGGCTTTTTAGGGTTTTCCATAAGAACCCATTCATTTAGCACCAAACTGGTTTAAATCACTTTCATTTCGAACAAAACATTTAGTTAAGTTTAGTTTCATTTTGTTTTCATTTTCTTTTACATATATTAGGGTTTTCCATAAGAACCCATTCATTTAGCACCAAAGTGAAAGTGATTTAAATAGTGTAGAAGTGGCTTTTTAGGGTTTTCCATAAGAACCCATTTATTTAGCACCAAAGTGATTTAAATAGTGTAGAAGTGGCATTTTAGGGTTTTCCATAAGAACCCATTCATTTAGCACAAAAGTGATTTAAATAGTGTAGAAGTGGCATTTTAGGGTTTTCCATAAGAACCCATTCATTTAGCACCAAAGTGATTTAAATAGTGTAGAAGTGGCTTTTTAGGGTTTTCCATAAGAACCCATTCATTTAGCACCAAAGTGATTTAAATAGTGTAGAAGTGGCTTTTTAGGGTTTTCCATAAGAACCCATTCATTTAGCACCAAAGTGATTTAAATAGTGTAGAAGTGGCTTTTTAGGGTTTTCCATAAGAACCCATTCATTTAGCACCAAAGTGAAAGTGATTTAAATAGTGTAGAAGTGGCTTTTTAGGGTTTTCCATAAGAACCCATTCATTTAGCACCAAAGTGATTTAAATAGTGTAGAAGTGGCTTTTTAGGGTTTTCCATAAGAACCCATTCATTTAGCACCAAAGTGATTTAAATAGTGTAGAAGTGGCTTTTTAGGGTTTTCCATAAGAACCCATTCATTTAGCACCAAAGTGATTTAAATAGTGTAGAAGTGGCTTTTTAGGGTTTTCCATAAGAACCCATTCATTTAGCACCAAAGTGATTTAAATAGTGTAGAAGTGGCATTTTAGGGTTTTCCATAAGAACCCATTCATTTAGCACCAAAGTGAAAGTGATTTAAATAGTGTAGAAGTGGCTTTTTAGGGTTTTCCATAAGAACCCATTCATTTAGCACCAAAGTGATTTAAATAGTGTAGAAGTGGCTTTTTAGGGTTTTCCATAAGAACCCATTCATTTAGCACCAAAGTGATTTAAATAGTGTAGAAGTGGCATTTTAGGGTTTTCCATAAGAACCCATTCATTTAGCACCAAAGTGGTTTAAATCACTTTCATTTCGAACAAAACATTTAGTTAAGTTTAGTTTCATTTTGTTTTCATTTTCTTTTACATATATTAGGGTTTTCCATAAGAACCCATTCATTTAGCACCAAAGTGATTTAAATAGTGTATAAGTGGCATTTTAGGGTTTTCCATAAGAACCCATTCATTTAGCACCAAAGTGATTTAAATAGTGTAGAAGTGGCATTTTAGGGTTTTCCATAAGAACCCATTCATTTAGCACCAAAGTGGTTTAAATCACTTTCATTTCGAACAAAACATTTAGTTAAGTTTAGTTTCATTTTGTTTTCATTTTCTTTTACATATATTAGGGTTTTCCATAAGAACCCATTCATTTAGCACCAAAGTGAAAGTGATTTAAATAGTGTAGAAGTGGCTTTTTAGGGTTTTCCATAAGAACCCATTCATTTAGCACCAAAGTGGTTTAAATCACTTTCATTTCGAACAAAACATTTAGTTAAGTTTAGTTTCATTTTGTTTTCATTTTCTTTTACATATATTAGGGTTTTCCATAAGAACCCATTCATTTAGCACCAAAGTGAAAGTGATTTAAATAGTGTAGAAGTGGCTTTTTAGGGTTTTCCATAAGAACCCATTTATTTAGCACCAAAGTGATTTAAATAGTGTAGAAGTGGCATTTTAGGGTTTTCCATAAGAACCCATTCATTTAGCACAAAAGTGATTTAAATAGTGTAGAAGTGGCATTTTAGGGTTTTCCATAAGAACCCATTCATTTAGCACCAAAGTGATTTAAATAGTGTAGAAGTGGCATTTTAGGGTTTTCCATAAGAACCCATTCATTTAGCACCAAAGTGATTTAAATAGTGTAGAAGTGGCTTTTTAGGGTTTTCCATAAGAACCCATTCATTTAGCACCAAAGTGATTTAAATAGTGTAGAAGTGGCTTTTTAGGGTTTTCCATAAGAACCCATTCATTTAGCACCAAAGTGGTTTAAATCACTTTCATTTCGAACAAAACATTTAGTTAAGTTTAGTTTCATTTTGTTTTCATTTTCTTTTACATATATTAGGGTTTTCCATAAGAACCCATTCATTTAGCACCAAAGTGAAAGTGATTTAAATAGTGTAGAAGTGGCTTTTTAGGGTTTTCCATAAGAACCCATTCATTTAGCACCAAAGTGGTTTAAATCACTTTCATTTCGAACAAAACATTTAGTTAAGTTTAGTTTCATTTTGTTTTCATTTTCTTTTACATATATTAGGGTTTTCCATAAGAACCCATTCATTTAGCACCAAAGTGAAAGTGATTTAAATAGTGTAGAAGTGGCATTTTAGGGTTTTCCATAAGAACCCATTCATTTAGCACCAAAGTGATTTAAATAGTGTAGAAGTGGCATTTTAGGGTTTTCCATAAGAACCCATTCATTTAGCACCAAAGTGATTTAAATAGTGTAGAAGTGGCTTTTTAGGGTTTTCCATAAGAACCCATTCATTTAGCACCAAACTGGTTTAAATCACTTTCATTTCGAACAAAACATTTAGTTAAGTTTAGTTTCATTTTGTTTTCATTTTCTTTTACATATATTAGGGTTTTCCATAAGAACCCATTCATTTAGCACCAAAGTGAAAGTGATTTAAATAGTGTAGAAGTGGCTTTTTAGGGTTTTCCATAAGAACCCATTTATTTAGCACCAAAGTGATTTAAATAGTGTAGAAGTGGCATTTTAGGGTTTTCCATAAGAACCCATTCATTTAGCACAAAAGTGATTTAAATAGTGTAGAAGTGGCATTTTAGGGTTTTCCATAAGAACCCATTCATTTAGCACCAAAGTGATTTAAATAGTGTAGAAGTGGCTTTTTAGGGTTTTCCATAAGAACCCATTCATTTAGCACCAAAGTGATTTAAATAGTGTAGAAGTGGCTTTTTAGGGTTTTCCATAAGAACCCATTCATTTAGCACCAAAGTGATTTAAATAGTGTAGAAGTGGCATTTTAGGGTTTTCCATAAGAACCCATTCATTTAGCACCAAAGTGGTTTAAATCACTTTCATTTCGAACAAAACATTTAGTTAAGTTTAGTTTCATTTTGTTTTCATTTTCTTTTACATATATTAGGGTTTTCCATAAGAACCCATTCATTTAGCACCAAAGTGAAAGTGATTTAAATAGTGTAGAAGTGGCTTTTTAGGGTTTTCCATAAGAACCCATTCATTTAGCACCAAAGTGATTTAAATAGTGTAGAAGTGGCATTTTAGGGTTTTCCATAAGAACCCATTCATTTAGCACCAAAGTGATTTAAATAGTGTAGAAGTGGCATTTTAGGGTTTTCCATAAGAACCCATTCATTTAGCACCAAAGTGATTTAAATAGTGTAGAAGTGGCATTTTAGGGTTTTCCATAAGAACCCATTCATTTAGCACCAAAGTGATTTAAATAGTGTAGAAGTGGCTTTTTAGGGTTTTCCATAAGAACCCATTCATTTAGCACCAAAGTGGTTTAAATCACTTTCATTTCGAACAAAACATTTAGTTAAGTTTAGTTTCATTTTGTTTTCATTTTCTTTTACATATATTAGGGTTTTCCATAAGAACCCATTCATTTAGCACCAAAGTGAAAGTGATTTAAATAGTGTAGAAGTGGCTTTTTAGGGTTTTCCATAAGAACCCATTCATTTAGCACCAAAGTGATTTAAATAGTGTAGAAGTGGCTTTTTAGGGTTTTCCATAAGAACCCATTCATTTAGCACCAAAGTGATTTAAATAGTGTAGAAGTGGCATTTTAGGGTTTTCCATAAGAACCCATTCATTTAGCACCAAAGTGGTTTAAATCACTTTCATTTCGAACAAAACATTTAGTTAAGTTTAGTTTCATTTTGTTTTCATTTTCTTTTACATATATTAGGGTTTTCCATAAGAACCCATTCATTTAGCACCAAAGTGATTTAAATAGTGTATAAGTGGCATTTTAGGGTTTTCCATAAGAACCCATTCATTTAGCACCAAAGTGATTTAAATAGTGTAGAAGTGGCATTTTAGGGTTTTCCATAAGAACCCATTCATTTAGCACCAAAGTGGTTTAAATCACTTTCATTTCGAACAAAACATTTAGTTAAGTTTAGTTTCATTTTGTTTTCATTTTCTTTTACATATATTAGGGTTTTCCATAAGAACCCATTCATTTAGCACCAAAGTGAAAGTGATTTAAATAGTGTAGAAGTGGCTTTTTAGGGTTTTCCATAAGAACCCATTCATTTAGCACCAAAGTGGTTTAAATCACTTTCATTTCGAACAAAACATTTAGTTAAGTTTAGTTTCATTTTGTTTTCATTTTCTTTTACATATATTAGGGTTTTCCATAAGAACCCATTCATTTAGCACCAAAGTGAAAGTGATTTAAATAGTGTAGAAGTGGCTTTTTAGGGTTTTCCATAAGAACCCATTTATTTAGCACCAAAGTGATTTAAATAGTGTAGAAGTGGCATTTTAGGGTTTTCCATAAGAACCCATTCATTTAGCACAAAAGTGATTTAAATAGTGTAGAAGTGGCATTTTAGGGTTTTCCATAAGAACCCATTCATTTAGCACCAAAGTGATTTAAATAGTGTAGAAGTGGCATTTTAGGGTTTTCCATAAGAACCCATTCATTTAGCACCAAAGTGATTTAAATAGTGTAGAAGTGGCTTTTTAGGGTTTTCCATAAGAACCCATTCATTTAGCACCAAAGTGGTTTAAATCACTTTCATTTCGAACAAAACATTTAGTTAAGTTTAGTTTCATTTTGTTTTCATTTTCTTTTACATATATTAGGGTTTTCCATAAGAACCCATTCATTTAGCACCAAAGTGAAAGTGATTTAAATAGTGTAGAAGTGGCATTTTAGGGTTTTCCATAAGAACCCATTCATTTAGCACCAAAGTGATTTAAATAGTGTAGAAGTGGCATTTTAGGGTTTTCCATAAGAACCCATTCATTTAGCACCAAAGTGATTTAAATAGTGTAGAAGTGGCTTTTTAGGGTTTTCCATAAGAACCCATTCATTTAGCACCAAACTGGTTTAAATCACTTTCATTTCGAACAAAACATTTAGTTAAGTTTAGTTTCATTTTGTTTTCATTTTCTTTTACATATATTAGGGTTTTCCATAAGAACCCATTCATTTAGCACCAAAGTGAAAGTGATTTAAATAGTGTAGAAGTGGCTTTTTAGGGGTTTCCATAAGAACCCATTTATTTAGCACCAAAGTGATTTAAATAGTGTAGAAGTGGCATTTTAGGGTTTTCCATAAGAACCCATTCATTTAGCACAAAAGTGATTTAAATAGTGTAGAAGTGGCATTTTAGGGTTTTCCATAAGAACCCATTCATTTAGCACCAAAGTGATTTAAATAGTGTAGAAGTGGCTTTTTAGGGTTTTCCATAAGAACCCATTCATTTAGCACCAAAGTGATTTAAATAGTGTAGAAGTGGCTTTTTAGGGTTTTCCATAAGAACCCATTCATTTAGCACCAAAGTGATTTAAATAGTGTAGAAGTGGCTTTTTAGGGTTTTCCATAAGAACCCATTCATTTAGCACCAAAGTGAAAGTGATTTAAATAGTGTAGAAGTGGCTTTTTAGGGTTTTCCATAAGAACCCATTCATTTAGCACCAAAGTGATTTAAATAGTGTAGAAGTGGCTTTTTAGGGTTTTCCATAAGAACCCATTCATTTAGCACCAAAGTGATTTAAATAGTGTAGAAGTGGCTTTTTAGGGTTTTCCATAAGAACCCATTCATTTAGCACCAAAGTGATTTAAATAGTGTAGAAGTGGCATTTTAGGGTTTTCCATAAGAACCCATTCATTTAGCACCAAAGTGATTTAAATAGTGTAGAAGTGGCTTTTTAGGGTTTTCCATAAGAACCCATTCATTTAGCACCAAACTGGTTTAAATCACTTTCATTTCGAACAAAACATTTAGTTAAGTTTAGTTTCATTTTGTTTTCATTTTCTTTTACATATATTAGGGTTTTCCATAAGAACCCATTCATTTAGCACCAAAGTGAAAGTGATTTAAATAGTGTAGAAGTGGCTTTTTAGGGGTTTCCATAAGAACCCATTTATTTAGCACCAAAGTGATTTAAATAGTGTAGAAGTGGCATTTTAGGGTTTTCCATAAGAACCCATTCATTTAGCACAAAAGTGATTTAAATAGTGTAGAAGTGGCATTTTAGGGTTTTCCATAAGAACCCATTCATTTAGCACCAAAGTGATTTAAATAGTGTAGAAGTGGCTTTTTAGGGTTTTCCATAAGAACCCATTCATTTAGCACCAAAGTGATTTAAATAGTGTAGAAGTGGCTTTTTAGGGTTTTCCATAAGAACCCATTCATTTAGCACCAAAGTGATTTAAATAGTGTAGAAGTGGCTTTTTAGGGTTTTCCATAAGAACCCATTCATTTAGCACCAAAGTGAAAGTGATTTAAATAGTGTAGAAGTGGCTTTTTAGGGTTTTCCATAAGAACCCATTCATTTAGCACCAAAGTGATTTAAATAGTGTAGAAGTGGCTTTTTAGGGTTTTCCATAAGAACCCATTCATTTAGCACCAAAGTGATTTAAATAGTGTAGAAGTGGCTTTTTAGGGTTTTCCATAAGAACCCATTCATTTAGCACCAAAGTGATTTAAATAGTGTAGAAGTGGCTTTTTAGGGTTTTCCATAAGAACCCATTCATTTAGCACCAAAGTGATTTAAATAGTGTAGAAGTGGCATTTTAGGGTTTTCCATAAGAACCCATTCATTTAGCACCAAAGTGGTTTAAATCACTTTCATTTCGAACAAAACATTTAGTTAAGTTTAGTTTCATTTTGTTTTCATTTTCTTTTACATATATTAGGGTTTTCCATAAGAACCCATTCATTTAGCACCAAAGTGATTTAAATAGTGTATAAGTGGCATTTTAGGGTTTTCCATAAGAACCCATTCATTTAGCACCAAAGTGATTTAAATAGTGTAGAAGTGGCATTTTAGGGTTTTCCATAAGAACCCATTCATTTAGCACCAAAGTGATTTAAATAGTGTAGAAGTGGCATTTTAGGGTTTTCCATAAGAACCCATTCATTTAGCACCAAAGTGGTTTTAAATCACTTTCATTTCGAACAAAACATTTAGTTAAGTTTAGTTTCATTTTGTTTTCATTTTCTTTTACATATATTAGGGTTTTCCATAAGAACCCATTCATTTAGCACCAAAGTGAAAGTGATTTAAATAGTGTAGAAGTGGCTTTTTAGGGTTTTCCATAAGAACCCATTCATTTAGCACCAAAGTGATTTAAATAGTGTAGAAGTGGCATTTTAGGGTTTTCCATAAGAACCCATTCATTTAGCACCAAAGTGGTTTAAGTTTAGTTTCATTTTGTTTTCATTTTCTTTTACATATATTAGGGTTTTCCATAAGAACCCATTCATTTAGCACCAAAGTGAAAGTGATTTAAATAGTGTAGAAGTGGCTTTTTAGGGTTTTCCATAAGAACCCATTCATTTAGCACCAAAGTGGTTTAAATCACTTTCATTTCGAACAAAACATTTAGTTAAGTTTAGTTTCATTTTGTTTTCATTTTCTTTTACATATATTAGGGTTTTCCATAAGAACCCATTCATTTAGCACCAAAGTGAAAGTGATTTAAATAGTGTAGAAGTGGCTTTTTAGGGTTTTCCATAAGAACCCATTCATTTAGCACCAAAGTGGTTTAAATCACTTTCATTTCGAACAAAACATTTAGTTAAGTTTAGTTTCATTTTGTTTTCATTTTCTTTTACATATATTAGGGTTTTCCATAAGAACCCATTCATTTAGCACCAAAGTGAAAGTGATTTAAATAGTGTAGAAGTGGCTTTTTAGGGTTTTCCATAAGAACCCATTCATTTAGCACCAAAGTGATTTAAATAGTGTAGAAGTGGCTTTTTAGGGTTTTCCATAAGAACCCATTCATTTAGCACCAAAGTGATTTAAATAGTGTAGAAGTGGCATTTTAGGGTTTTCCATAAGAACCCATTCATTTAGCACCAAAGTGGTTTAAATCACTTTCATTTCGAACAAAACATTTAGTTAAGTTTAGTTTCATTTTGTTTTCATTTTCTTTTACATATATTAGGGTTTTCCATAAGAACCCATTCATTTAGCACCAAAGTGAAAGTGATTTAAATAGTGTAGAAGTGGCTTTTTAGGGTTTTCCATAAGAACCCATTCATTTAGCACCAAAGTGGTTTAAATCACTTTCATTTCGAACAAAACATTTAGTTAAGTTTAGTTTCATTTTGTTTTCATTTTCTTTTACATATATTAGGGTTTTCCATAAGAACCCATTCATTTAGCACCAAAGTGATTTAAATAGTGTATAAGTGGCATTTTAGGGTTTTCCATAAGAACCCATTCATTTAGCACCAAAGTGATTTAAATAGTGTAGAAGTGGCATTTTAGGGTTTTCCATAAGAACCCATTCATTTAGCACCAAAGTGGTTTAAATCACTTTCATTTCGAACAAAACATTTAGTTAAGTTTAGTTTCATTTTGTTTTCATTTTCTTTTACATATATTAGGGTTTTCCATAAGAACCCATTCATTTAGCACCAAAGTGAAAGTGATTTAAATAGTGTAGAAGTGGCTTTTTAGGGTTTTCCATAAGAACCCATTCATTTAGCACCAAAGTGGTTTAAATCACTTTCATTTCGAACAAAACATTTAGTTAAGTTTAGTTTCATTTTGTTTTCATTTTCTTTTACATATATTAGGGTTTTCCATAAGAACCCATTCATTTAGCACCAAAGTGAAAGTGATTTAAATAGTGTAGAAGTGGCTTTTTAGGGTTTTCCATAAGAACCCATTTATTTAGCACCAAAGTGATTTAAATAGTGTAGAAGTGGCATTTTAGGGTTTTCCATAAGAACCCATTCATTTAGCACAAAAGTGATTTAAATAGTGTAGAAGTGGCATTTTAGGGTTTTCCATAAGAACCCATTCATTTAGCACCAAAGTGGTTTAAATCACTTTCATTTCGAACAAAACATTTAGTTAAGTTTAGTTTCATTTTGTTTTCATTTTCTTTTACATATATTAGGGTTTTCCATAAGAACCCATTCATTTAGCACCAAAGTGAAAGTGATTTAAATAGTGTAGAAGTGGCTTTTTAGGGTTTTCCATAAGAACCCATTTATTTAGCACCAAAGTGATTTAAATAGTGTAGAAGTGGCATTTTAGGGTTTTCCATAAGAACCCATTCATTTAGCACAAAAGTGATTTAAATAGTGTAGAAGTGGCATTTTAGGGTTTTCCATAAGAACCCATTCATTTAGCACCAAAGTGATTTAAATAGTGTAGAAGTGGCATTTTAGGGTTTTCCATAAGAACCCATTCATTTAGCACCAAAGTGATTTAAATAGTGTAGAAGTGGCTTTTTAGGGTTTTCCATAAGAACCCATTCATTTAGCACCAAAGTGATTTAAATAGTGTAGAAGTGGCTTTTAGGGTTTTCCATAAGAACCCATTCATTTAGCACCAAAGTGGTTTAAATCACTTTCATTTCGAACAAAACATTTAGTTAAGTTTAGTTTCATTTTGTTTTCATTTTCTTTTACATATATTAGGGTTTTCCATAAGAACCCATTCATTTAGCACCAAAGTGAAAGTGATTTAAATAGTGTAGAAGTGGCTTTTTAGGGTTTTCCATAAGAACCCATTCATTTAGCACCAAAGTGATTTAAATAGTGTAGAAGTGGCTTTTTAGGGTTTTCCATAAGAACCCATTCATTTAGCACCAAAGTGGTTTAAATCACTTTCATTTCGAACAAAACATTTAGTTAAGTTTAGTTTCATTTTGTTTTCATTTTCTTTTACATATATTAGGGTTTTCCATAAGAACCCATTCATTTAGCACCAAAGTGAAAGTGATTTAAATAGTGTAGAAGTGGCTTTTTAGGGTTTTCCATAAGAACCCATTCATTTAGCACCAAAGTGGTTTAAATCACTTTCATTTCGAACAAAACATTTAGTTAAGTTTAGTTTCATTTTGTTTTCATTTTCTTTTACATATATTAGGGTTTTCCATAAGAACCCATTCATTTAGCACCAAAGTGAAAGTGATTTAAATAGTGTAGAAGTGGCTTTTTAGGGTTTTCCATAAGAACCCATTCATTTAGCACCAAAGTGGTTTAAATCACTTTCATTTCGAACAAAACATTTAGTTAAGTTTAGTTTCATTTTGTTTTCATTTTCTTTTACATATATTAGGGTTTTCCATAAGAACCCATTCATTTAGCACCAAAGTGAAAGTGATTTAAATAGTGTAGAAGTGGCTTTTTAGGGTTTTCCATAAGAACCCATTTATTTAGCACCAAAGTGATTTAAATAGTGTAGAAGTGGCATTTAGGGTTTTCCATAAGAACCCATTCATTTAGCACAAAAGTGATTTAAATAGTGTAGAAGTGGCATTTTAGGGTTTTCCATAAGAACCCATTCATTTAGCACCAAAGTGATTTAAATAGTGTAGAAGTGGCATTTTAGGGTTTTCCATAAGAACCCATTCATTTAGCACCAAAGTGATTTAAATAGTGTAGAAGTGGCTTTTTAGGGTTTTCCATAAGAACCCATTCATTTAGCACCAAAGTGGTTTAAATCACTTTCATTTCGAACAAAACATTTAGTTAAGTTTAGTTTCATTTTGTTTTCATTTTCTTTTACATATATTAGGGTTTTCCATAAGAACCCATTCATTTAGCACCAAAGTGAAAGTGATTTAAATAGTGTAGAAGTGGCATTTTAGGGTTTTCCATAAGAACCCATTCATTTAGCACCAAAGTGATTTAAATAGTGTAGAAGTGGCATTTTAGGGTTTTCCATAAGAACCCATTCATTTAGCACCAAAGTGATTTAAATAGTGTAGAAGTGGCTTTTTAGGGTTTTCCATAAGAACCCATTCATTTAGCACCAAACTGGTTTAAATCACTTTCATTTCGAACAAAACATTTAGTTAAGTTTAGTTTCATTTTGTTTTCATTTTCTTTTACATATATTAGGGTTTTCCATAAGAACCCATTCATTTAGCACCAAAGTGAAAGTGATTTAAATAGTGTAGAAGTGGCTTTTTAGGGGTTTCCATAAGAACCCATTTATTTAGCACCAAAGTGATTTAAATAGTGTAGAAGTGGCATTTTAGGGTTTTCCATAAGAACCCATTCATTTAGCACAAAAGTGATTTAAATAGTGTAGAAGTGGCATTTTAGGGTTTTCCATAAGAACCCATTCATTTAGCACCAAAGTGATTTAAATAGTGTAGAAGTGGCTTTTTAGGGTTTTCCATAAGAACCCATTCATTTAGCACCAAAGTGATTTAAATAGTGTAGAAGTGGCTTTTTAGGGTTTTCCATAAGAACCCATTCATTTAGCACCAAAGTGATTTAAATAGTGTAGAAGTGGCTTTTTAGGGTTTTCCATAAGAACCCATTCATTTAGCACCAAAGTGAAAGTGATTTAAATAGTGTAGAAGTGGCTTTTTAGGGTTTTCCATAAGAACCCATTCATTTAGCACCAAAGTGATTTAAATAGTGTAGAAGTGGCTTTTTAGGGTTTTCCATAAGAACCCATTCATTTAGCACCAAAGTGATTTAAATAGTGTAGAAGTGGCTTTTTAGGGTTTTCCATAAGAACCCATTCATTTAGCACCAAAGTGATTTAAATAGTGTAGAAGTGGCTTTTTAGGGTTTTCCATAAGAACCCATTCATTTAGCACCAAAGTGATTTAAATAGTGTAGAAGTGGCATTTTAGGGTTTTCCATAAGAACCCATTCATTTAGCACCAAAGTGGTTTAAATCACTTTCATTTCGAACAAAACATTTAGTTAAGTTTAGTTTCATTTTGTTTTCATTTTCTTTTACATATATTAGGGTTTTCCATAAGAACCCATTCATTTAGCACCAAAGTGATTTAAATAGTGTATAAGTGGCATTTTAGGGTTTTCCATAAGAACCCATTCATTTAGCACCAAAGTGATTTAAATAGTGTAGAAGTGGCATTTTAGGGTTTTCCATAAGAACCCATTCATTTAGCACCAAAGTGATTTAAATAGTGTAGAAGTGGCATTTTAGGGTTTTCCATAAGAACCCATTCATTTAGCACCAAAGTGGTTTAAATCACTTTCATTTCGAACAAAACATTTAGTTAAGTTTAGTTTCATTTTGTTTTCATTTTCTTTTACATATATTAGGGTTTTCCATAAGAACCCATTCATTTAGCACCAAAGTGAAAGTGATTTAAATAGTGTAGAAGTGGCTTTTTAGGGTTTTCCATAAGAACCCATTCATTTAGCACCAAAGTGATTTAAATAGTGTAGAAGTGGCATTTTAGGGTTTTCCATAAGAACCCATTCATTTAGCACCAAAGTGGTTTAAGTTTAGTTTCATTTTGTTTTCATTTTCTTTTACATATATTAGGGTTTTCCATAAGAACCCATTCATTTAGCACCAAAGTGAAAGTGATTTAAATAGTGTAGAAGTGGCTTTTTAGGGTTTTCCATAAGAACCCATTCATTTAGCACCAAAGTGGTTTAAATCACTTTCATTTCGAACAAAACATTTAGTTAAGTTTAGTTTCATTTTGTTTTCATTTTCTTTTACATATATTAGGGTTTTCCATAAGAACCCATTCATTTAGCACCAAAGTGAAAGTGATTAAATAGTGTAGAAGTGGCTTTTTAGGGTTTTCCATAAGAACCCATTCATTTAGCACCAAAGTGGTTTAAATCACTTTCATTTCGAACAAAACATTTAGTTAAGTTTAGTTTCATTTTGTTTTCATTTTCTTTTACATATATTAGGGTTTTCCATAAGAACCCATTCATTTAGCACCAAAGTGAAAGTGATTTAAATAGTGTAGAAGTGGCATTTTAGGGTTTTCCATAAGAACCCATTCATTTAGCACCAAAGTGATTTAAATAGTGTAGAAGTGGCATTTTAGGGTTTTCCATAAGAACCCATTCATTTAGCACCAAAGTGATTTAAATAGTGTAGAAGTGGCTTTTTAGGGTTTTCCATAAGAACCCATTCATTTAGCACCAAACTGGTTTAAATCACTTTCATTTCGAACAAAACATTTAGTTAAGTTTAGTTTCATTTTGTTTTCATTTTCTTTTACATATATTAGGGTTTTCCATAAGAACCCATTCATTTAGCACCAAAGTGAAAGTGATTTAAATAGTGTAGAAGTGGCTTTTTAGGGTTTTCCATAAGAACCCATTTATTTAGCACCAAAGTGATTTAAATAGTGTAGAAGTGGCATTTTAGGGTTTTCCATAAGAACCCATTCATTTAGCACAAAAGTGATTTAAATAGTGTAGAAGTGGCATTTTAGGGTTTTCCATAAGAACCCATTCATTTAGCACCAAAGTGATTTAAATAGTGTAGAAGTGGCTTTTTAGGGTTTTCCATAAGAACCCATTCATTTAGCACCAAAGTGATTTAAATAGTGTAGAAGTGGCTTTTTAGGGTTTTCCATAAGAACCCATTCATTTAGCACCAAAGTGAAAGTGATTTAAATAGTGTAGAAGTGGCTTTTTAGGGTTTTCCATAAGAACCCATTCATTTAGCACCAAAGTGATTTAAATAGTGTAGAAGTGGCTTTTTAGGGTTTTCCATAAGAACCCATTCATTTAGCACCAAAGTGATTTAAATAGTGTAGAAGTGGCATTTTAGGGTTTTCCATAAGAACCCATTCATTTAGCACCAAAGTGGTTTAAATCACTTTCATTTCGAACAAAACATTTAGTTAAGTTTAGTTTCATTTTGTTTTCATTTTCTTTTACATATATTAGGGTTTTCCATAAGAACCCATTCATTTAGCACCAAAGTGATTTAAATAGTGTATAAGTGGCATTTTAGGGTTTTCCATAAGAACCCATTCATTTAGCACCAAAGTGATTTAAATAGTGTAGAAGTGGCATTTTAGGGTTTTCCATAAGAACCCATTCATTTAGCACCAAAGTGGTTTAAATCACTTTCATTTCGAACAAAACATTTAGTTAAGTTTAGTTTCATTTTGTTTTCATTTTCTTTTACATATATTAGGGTTTTCCATAAGAACCCATTCATTTAGCACCAAAGTGAAAGTGATTTAAATAGTGTAGAAGTGGCTTTTTAGGGTTTTCCATAAGAACCCATTCATTTAGCACCAAAGTGGTTTAAATCACTTTCATTTCGAACAAAACATTTAGTTAAGTTTAGTTTCATTTTGTTTTCATTTTCTTTTACATATATTAGGGTTTTCCATAAGAACCCATTCATTTAGCACCAAAGTGAAAGTGATTTAAATAGTGTAGAAGTGGCTTTTTAGGGTTTTCCATAAGAACCCATTTATTTAGCACCAAAGTGATTTAAATAGTGTAGAAGTGGCATTTTAGGGTTTTCCATAAGAACCCATTCATTTAGCACAAAAGTGATTTAAATAGTGTAGAAGTGGCATTTTAGGGTTTTCCATAAGAACCCATTCATTTAGCACCAAAGTGATTTAAATAGTGTAGAAGTGGCATTTTAGGGTTTTCCATAAGAACCCATTCATTTAGCACAAAAGTGATTTAAATAGTGTAGAAGTGGCATTTTAGGGTTTTCCATAAGAACCCATTCATTTAGCACCAAAGTGATTTAAATAGTGTAGAAGTGGCTTTTTAGGGTTTTCCATAAGAACCCATTCATTTAGCACCAAAGTGATTTAAATAGTGTAGAAGTGGCTTTTTAGGGTTTTCCATAAGAACCCATTCATTTAGCACCAAAGTGAAAGTGATTTAAATAGTGTAGAAGTGGCTTTTTAGGGTTTTCCATAAGAACCCATTCATTTAGCACCAAAGTGATTTAAATAGTGTAGAAGTGGCTTTTTAGGGTTTTCCATAAGAACCCATTCATTTAGCACCAAAGTGATTTAAATAGTGTAGAAGTGGCATTTTAGGGTTTTCCATAAGAACCCATTCATTTAGCACCAAAGTGGTTTAAATCACTTTCATTTCGAACAAAACATTTAGTTAAGTTTAGTTTCATTTTGTTTTCATTTTCTTTTACATATATTAGGGTTTTCCATAAGAACCCATTCATTTAGCACCAAAGTGATTTAAATAGTGTATAAGTGGCATTTTAGGGTTTTCCATAAGAACCCATTCAT
>NW_027507432.1:0-40177 GCF_052324685.1 Brachyhypopomus gauderio
TCTTCAAAAGTTGCACTTTTGCCACAAGTTATGCTCAGAAACACTGTTTAGAGCTCTTACAACGCCAGCAAACGCTGTTTTGAACGCCTTAATGCAAGCCTTACCTACTTGTTAGGAAATGCATGTGTAACATTACAAACATGATAAAACAGCTTGTTATCACATCCAAACACTGTTTTAGAACAAAATATGAGTTTTCAGTTCATTCTTCAAAAGTTGCACTTTTGCTCCAAGTTATGCTCAGAAACACTGTTTAGAGCGCTTACAGCGCCAGCAAACGCTGTTTTGAACGCCTTAATGCAAGCCTTACCTACTTGTTAGGAAATGCATGTGTAACATTACAAACATGATAAAACAGCTTGTTATCACATCCAAACACTGTTTTGGAACAAAATATGAGTTTTCAGTTCATTCTTCAAAAGTTGCACTTTTGCTCCAAGTTATGCTCAGAAACACTGTTTAGAGCGCTTACAGAGCCAGCAAACGCTGTTTTGAACGCCTTAATACAAGACTTACTACTTGTTTGGAAATGCATGTGTAACATTACAAACATGATAAAACAGCTTGTTATCACATCCAAACACTGTTTTAGAACAAAATATGAGTTTTCAGTTCATTCTTCAAAAGTTGCACTTTTGCTCCAAGTTATGCTCAGAAACACTGTTTAGAGCGCTTACAGCGCCAGCAAACGCTGTTTTGAACGCCTTAATGCAAGACTTACTACTTGTTAGAAAATGGATGTGTAACATTACAAACATGATAAAACAGCTTGTTATCACATCCAAACACTGTTTTCATTCAAAATATGAGTTTTCTTTTCATTCTTCAAAAGTTGCACTTTTGCCACAAGTTATGCTCAGAAACACTGTTTAGAGCTCTTACAACGCCAGCAAACGCTGTTTTGAACGCCTTAATGCAAGCCTTACCTACTTGTTAGGAAATGCATGTGTAACATTACAAACATGATAAAACAGCTTGTTATCACATCCAAACACTGTTTTAGAACAAAATATGAGTTTTCAGTTCATTCTTCAAAAGTTGCACTTTTGCTCCAAGTTATGCTCAGAAACACTGTTTAGAGCGCTTACAGCGCCAGCAAACGCTGTTTTGAACGCCTTAATGCAAGCCTTACCTACTTGTTAGGAAATGCATGTGTAACATTACAAACATGATAAAACAGCTTGTTATCACATCCAAACACTGTTTTAGAACAAAATATGAGTTTTCAGTTCATTCTTCAAAAGTTGCACTTTTGCTCCAAGTTATGCTCAGAAACACTGTTTAGAGCGCTTACAGAGCCAGCAAACGCTGTTTTGAACGCCTTAATACAAGACTTACTACTTGTTTGGAAATGCATGTGTAACATTACAAACATGATAAAACAGCTTGTTATCACATCCAAACACTGTTTTAGAACAAAATATGAGTTTTCAGTTCATTCTTCAAAAGTTGCACTTTTGCTCCAAGTTATGCTCAGAAACACTGTTTAGAGCGCTTACAGCGCCAGCAAACGCTGTTTTGAACGCCTTAATGCAAGACTTACTACTTGTTAGAAAATGGATGTGTAACATTACAAACATGATAAAACAGCTTGTTATCACATCCAAACACTGTTTTCATTCAAAATATGAGTTTTCTTTTCATTCTTCAAAAGTTGCACTTTTGCCACAAGTTATGCTCAGAAACACTGTTTAGAGCTCTTACAACGCCAGCAAACGCTGTTTTGAACGCCTTAATGCAAGCCTTACCTACTTGTTAGGAAATGCATGTGTAACATTACAAACATGATAAAACAGCTTGTTATCACATCCAAACACTGTTTTAGAACAAAATATGAGTTTTCAGTTCATTCTTCAAAAGTTGCACTTTTGCTCCAAGTTATGCTCAGAAACACTGTTTAGAGCGCTTACAGCGCCAGCAAACGCTGTTTTGAACGCCTTAATGCAAGCCTTACCTACTTGTTAGGAAATGCATGTGTAACATTACAAACATGATAAAACAGCTTGTTATCACATCAAAACACTGTTTTAGAACAAAATATGACAAAAGTTGCACTTTTGCTCCGTTATGCTCAGAAACACTGTTTAGAGCGCTTACAGCGCCAGCAAACGCTGTTTTGAACGCCTTAATGCAAGACTTACCTACTTGTTAGAAAATGGATGTGTAACATTACAAACATGATAAAACAGCTTGTTATCACATCCAAACACTGTTTTCATTCAAAATATGAGTTTTCTTTTCATTCTTCAAAAGTTGCACTTTTGCTCCAAGTTATGCTCAGAAACACTGTTTAGAGCGCTTACAGCGCCAGCAAACGCTGTTTTGAACGCCTTAATGCAAGCCTTACCTACTTGTTAGGAAATGCATGTGTAACATTACAAACATGATAAAACAGCTTGTTATCACATCCAAACACTGTTTTAGAACAAAATATGAGTTTTCAGTTCATTCTTCAAAAGTTGCACTTTTGCTCCAAGTTATGCTCAGAAACACTGTTTAGAGCGCTTACAGCGCCAGCAAACGCTGTTTTGAACGCCTTAATGCAAGACTTACTACTTGTTAGAAAATGGATGTGTAACATTACAAACATGATAAAACAGCTTGTTATCACATCCAAACACTGTTTTAGAACAAAATATGAGTTTTCAGTTCATTCTTCAAAAGTTGCACTTTTGCTCCATGTTATGCTCAGAAACACTGTTTAGAGCGCTTACAGCGCCAGCAAACGCTGTTTTGAACGCCTTAATGCAAGACTTACTACTTGTTAGAAAATGGATGTGTAACATTACAAACATGATAAAACAGCTTGTTATCACATCCAAACACTGTTTTCATTCAAAATATGAGTTTTCTTTTCATTCTTCAAAAGTTGCACTTTTGCCACAAGTTATGCTCAGAAACACTGTTTAGAGCTCTTACAACGCCAGCAAACGCTGTTTTGAACGCCTTAATACAAGACTTACTACTTGTTTGGAAATGCATGTGTAACATTACAAACATGATAAAACAGCTTGTTATCACATCCAAACACTGTTTTGGAACAAAATATGAGTTTTCAGTTCATTCTTCAAAAGTTGCACTTTTGCTCCAAGTTATGCTCAGAAACACTGTTTAGAGCGCTTACAGAGCCAGCAAACGCTGTTTTGAACGCCTTAATACAAGACTTACTACTTGTTTGGAAAATGCATGTGTAACATTACAAACATGATAAAACAGCTTGTTATCACATCCAAACACTGTTTTAGAACAAAATATGAGTTTTCAGTTCATTCTTCAAAAGTTGCACTTTTGCTCCAAGTTATGCTCAGAAACACTGTTTAGAGCGCTTACAGCGCCAGCAAACGCTGTTTTGAACGCCTTAATGCAAGCCTTACCTACTTGTTAGGAAATGCATGTGTAACATTGACAAACATGATAAAACAGCTTGTTATCACATCCAAACACTGTTTTAGAACAAAATATGAGTTTTCAGTTCATTCTTCAAAAGTTGCACTTTTGCTCCAAGTTATGCTCAGAAACACTGTTTAGAGCGCTTACAGCGCCAGCAAACGCTGTTTTGAACGCCTTAATGCAAGACTTACTACTTGTTAGAAAATGGATGTGTAACATTACAAACATGATAAAACAGCTTGTTATCACATCCAAACACTGTTTTCATTCAAAATATGAGTTTTTCTTTTCATTCTTCAAAAGTTGCACTTTTGCCACAAGTTATGCTCAGAAACACTGTTTAGAGCGCTTACAGCGCCAGCAAACGCTGTTTTGAACGCCTTAATGCAAGCCTTACCTACTTGTTAGGAAATGCATGTGTAACATTACAAACATGATAAAACAGCTTGTTATCACATCAAAACACTGTTTTAGAACAAAATATGAGTTTTCAGTTCATTCTTCAAAAGTTGCACTTTTGCTCCGTTATGCTCAGAAACACTGTTTAGAGCGCTTACAGCGCCAGCAAACGCTGTTTTGAACGCCTTAATGCAAGACTTACCTACTTGTTAGAAAATGGATGTGTAACATTACAAACATGATAAAACAGCTTGTTATCACATCCAAACACTGTTTTCATTCAAAATATGAGTTTTCTTTTCATTCTTCAAAAGTTGCACTTTTGCTCCAAGTTATGCTCAGAAACACTGTTTAGAGCGCTTACAGCGCCAGCAAACGCTGTTTTGAACGCCTTAATGCAAGCCTTACCTACTTGTTAGGAAATGCATGTGTAACATTACAAACATGATAAAACAGCTTGTTATCACATCCAAACACTGTTTTAGAACAAAATATGAGTTTTCAGTTCATTCTTCAAAAGTTGCACTTTTGCTCCAAGTTATGCTCAGAAACACTGTTTAGAGCGCTTACAGCGCCAGCAAACGCTGTTTTGAACGCCTTAATGCAAGACTTACTACTTGTTAGAAAATGGATGTGTAACATTACAAACATGATAAAACAGCTTGTTATCACATCCAAACACTGTTTTAGAACAAAATATGAGTTTTCAGTTCATTCTTCAAAAGTTGCACTTTTGCTCCATGTTATGCTCAGAAACACTGTTTAGAGCGCTTACAGCGCCAGCAAACGCTGTTTTGAACGCCTTAATGCAAGACTTACTACTTGTTAGAAAATGGATGTGTAACATTACAAACATGATAAAACAGCTTGTTATCACATCCAAACACTGTTTTCATTCAAAATATGAGTTTTCTTTTCATTCTTCAAAAGTTGCACTTTTGCCACAAGTTATGCTCAGAAACACTGTTTAGAGCTCTTACAACGCCAGCAAACGCTGTTTTGAACGCCTTAATACAAGACTTACTACTTGTTTGGAAATGCATGTGTAACATTACAAACATGATAAAACAGCTTGTTATCACATCCAAACACTGTTTTGGAACAAAATATGAGTTTTCAGTTCATTCTTCAAAAGTTGCACTTTTGCTCCAAGTTATGCTCAGAAACACTGTTTAGAGCGCTTACAGAGCCAGCAAACGCTGTTTTGAACGCCTTAATGCAAGACTTACTACTTGTTAGAAAATGGATGTGTAACATTACAAACATGATAAAACAGCTTGTTATCACATCCAAACACTGTTTTCATTCAAAATATGAGTTTTCTTTTCATTCTTCAAAAGTTGCACTTTTGCCACAAGTTATGCTCAGAAACACTGTTTAGAGCTCTTACAACGCCAGCAAACGCTGTTTTGAACGCCTTAATGCAAGCCTTACCTACTTGTTAGGAAATGCATGTGTAACATTACAAACATGATAAAACAGCTTGTTATCACATCCAAACACTGTTTTAGAACAAAATATGAGTTTTCAGTTCATTCTTCAAAAGTTGCACTTTTGCTCCAAGTTATGCTCAGAAACACTGTTTAGAGCGCTTACAGCGCCAGCAAACGCTGTTTTGAACGCCTTAATGCAAGCCTTACCTACTTGTTAGGAAATGCATGTGTAACATTACAAACATGATAAAACAGCTTGTTATCACATCAAAACACTGTTTTAGAACAAAATATGAGTTTTCAGTTCATTCTTCAAAAGTTGCACTTTTGCTCCAAGTTATGCTCAGAAACACTGTTTAGAGCTCTTACAACGCCAGCAAACGCTGTTTTGAACGCCTTAATGCAAGCCTTACCTACTTGTTAGGAAATGCATGTGTAACATTACAAACATGATAAAACAGCTTGTTATCACATCCAAACACTGTTTTAGAACAAAATATGAGTTTTCAGTTCATTCTTCAAAAGTTGCACTTTTGCTCCAAGTTATGCTCAGAAACACTGTTTAGAGCGCTTACAGCGCCAGCAAACGCTGTTTTGAACGCCTTAATGCAAGCCTTACCTACTTGTTAGGAAATGCATGTGTAACATTACAAACATGATAAAACAGCTTGTTATCACATCCAAACACTGTTTTAGAACAAAATATGAGTTTTCAGTTCATTCTTCAAAAGTTGCACTTTTGCTCCAAGTTATGCTCAGAAACACTGTTTAGAGCGCTTACAGCGCCAGCAAACGCTGTTTTGAACGCCTTAATGCAAGACTTACTACTTGTTAGAAAATGGATGTGTAACATTACAAACATGATAAAACAGCTTGTTATCACATCCAAACACTGTTTTCATTCAAAATATGAGTTTTCTTTTCATTCTTCAAAAGTTGCACTTTTGCCACAAGTTATGCTCAGAAACACTGTTTAGAGCTCTTACAACGCCAGCAAACGCTGTTTTGAACGCCTTAATGCAAGCCTTACTACTTGTTAGGAAATGCATGTGTAACATTACAAACATGATAAAACAGCTTGTTATCACATCCAAACACTGTTTTGGAACAAAATATGAGTTTTCAGTTCATTCTTCAAAAGTTGCACTTTTGCTCCAAGTTATGCTCAGAAACACTGTTTAGAGCGCTTACAGAGCCAGCAAACGCTGTTTTGAACGCCTTAATACAAGACTTACTACTTGTTTGGAAATGCATGTGTAACATTACAAACATGATAAAACAGCTTGTTATCACATCCAAACACTGTTTTGGAACAAAATATGAGTTTTCAGTTCATTCTTCAAAAGTTGCACTTTTGCTCCAAGTTATGCTCAGAAACACTGTTTAGAGCGCTTACAGCGCCAGCAAACGCTGTTTTGAACGCCTTAATGCAAGCCTTACCTACTTGTTAGGAAATGCATGTGTAACATTACAAACATGATAAAACAGCTTGTTATCACATCCAAACACTGTTTTAGAACAAAATATGAGTTTTCAGTTCATTCTTCAAAAGTTGCACTTTTGCTCCAAGTTATGCTCAGAAACACTGTTTAGAGCGCTTACAGCGCCAGCAAACGCTGTTTTGAACGCCTTAATGCAAGACTTACTACTTGTTAGAAAATGGATGTGTAACATTACAAACATGATAAAACAGCTTGTTATCACATCCAAACACTGTTTTCATTCAAAATATGAGTTTTCTTTCATTCTTCAAAAGTTGCACTTTTGCCACAAGTTATGCTCAGAAACACTGTTTAGAGCTCTTACAACGCCAGCAAACGCTGTTTTGAACGCCTTAATGCAAGCCTTACCTACTTGTTAGGAAATGCATGTGTAACATTACAAACATGATAAAACAGCTTGTTATCACATCCAAACACTGTTTTAGAACAAAATATGAGTTTTCAGTTCATTCTTCAAAAGTTGCACTTTTGCTCCAAGTTATGCTCAGAAACACTGTTTTAGAGCGCTTACAGCGCCAGCAAACGCTGTTTTGAACGCCTTAATGCAAGCCTTACCTACTTGTTAGGAAATGCATGTGTAACATTACAAACATGATAAAACAGCTTGTTATCACATCAAAACACTGTTTTAGAACAAAATATGAGTTTTCAGTTCATTCTTCAAAAGTTGCACTTTTGCTCCAAGTTATGCTCAGAAACACTGTTTAGAGCGCTTACAGCGCCAGCAAACGCTGTTTTGAACGCCTTAATGCAAGACTTACCTACTTGTTAGAAAATGGATGTGTAACATTACAAACATGATAAAACAGCTTGTTATCACATCCAAACACTGTTTTCATTCAAAATATGAGTTTTCTTTTCATTCTTCAAAAGTTGCACTTTTGCTCCAAGTTATGCTCAGAAACACTGTTTAGAGCGCTTACAGCGCCAGCAAACGCTGTTTTGAACGCCTTAATGCAAGACTTACTACTTGTTTGGAAATGCATGTGTAACATTACAAACATGATAAAACAGCTTGTTATCACATCCAAACACTGTTTTAGAACAAAATATGAGTTTTCAGTTCATTCTTCAAAAGTTGCACTTTTGCTCCAAGTTATGCTCAGAAACACTGTTTAGAGCGCTTACAGCGCCAGCAAACGCTGTTTTGAACGCCTTAATGCAAGACTTACTACTTGTTAGAAAATGGATGTGTAACATACAAACATGATAAAACAGCTTATCACATCCAAACACTGTTTTCATTCAAAATATGAGTTTTCTTTTCATTCTTCAAAGTTGCACTTTTGCCACAAGTTATGCTCAGAAACACTGTTTAGAGCTCTTACAACGCCAGCAAACGCTGTTTTGAACGCCTTAATGCAAGCCTTACCTACTTGTTAGGAAATGCATGTGTAACATTACAAACATGATAAAACAGCTTGTTATCACATCCAAACACTGTTTTAGAACAAAATATGAGTTTTCAGTTCATTCTTCAAAAGTTGCACTTTTGCTCCAAGTTATGCTCAGAAACACTGTTTAGAGCGCTTACAGCGCCAGCAAACGCTGTTTTGAACGCCTTAATGCAAGCCTTACCTACTTGTTAGGAAATGCATGTGTAACATTACAAACATGATAAAACAGCTTGTTATCACATCAAAACACTGTTTTAGAACAAAATATGAGTTTTCAGTTCATTCTTCAAAAGTTGCACTTTTGCTCCAAGTTATGCTCAGAAACACTGTTTAGAGCGCTTACAGCGCCAGCAAACGCTGTTTTGAACGCCTTAATGCAAGACTTACCTACTTGTTAGAAAATGGATGTGTAACATTACAAACATGATAAAACAGCTTGTTATCACATCCAAACACTGTTTTCATTCAAAATATGAGTTTTCTTTTCATTCTTCAAAAGTTGCACTTTTGCTCCAAGTTATGCTCAGAAACACTGTTTAGAGCGCTTACAGCGCCAGCAAACGCTGTTTTGAACGCCTTAATGCAAGACTTACTACTTGTTAGGAAATGCATGTGTAACATTACAAACATGATAAAACAGCTTGTTATCACATCCAAACACTGTTTTGGAACAAAATATGAGTTTTCAGTTCATTCTTCAAAAGTTGCACTTTTGCTCCAAGTTATGCTCAGAAACACTGTTTAGAGCGCTTACAGAGCCAGCAAACGCTGTTTTGAACGCCTTAATACAAGACTTACTACTTGTTAGAAAATGCATGTGTAACATTACAAACATGATAAAACAGCTTGTTATCACATCAAAACACTGTTTTAGAACAAAATATGAGTTTTCAGTTCATTCTTCAAAAGTTGCACTTTTGCTCCAAGTTATGCTCAGAAACACTGTTTAGAGCGCTTACAGCGCCAGCAAACGCTGTTTTGAACGCCTTAATGCAAGACTTACCTACTTGTTAGAAAATGGATGTGTAACATTACAAACATGATAAAACAGCTTGTTATCACATCCAAACACTGTTTTCATTCAAAATATGAGTTTTCTTTTCATTCTTCAAAAGTTGCACTTTTGCCACAAGTTATGCTCAGAAACACTGTTTAGAGCTCTTACAACGCCAGCAAACGCTGTTTTGAACGCCTTAATGCAAGCCTTACCTACTTGTTAGGAAATGCATGTGTAACATTACAAACATGATAAAAACAGCTTGTTATCACATCCAAACACTGTTTTAGAACAAAATATGAGTTTTCAGTTCATTCTTCAAAAGTTGCACTTTTGCTCCAAGTTATGCTCAGAAACACTGTTTAGAGCGCTTACAGCGCCAGCAAACGCTGTTTTGAACGCCTTAATGCAAGCCTTACCTACTTGTTAGGAAATGCATGTGTAACATTACAAACATGATAAAACAGCTTGTTATCACATCCAAACACTGTTTTGGAACAAAATATGAGTTTTCAGTTCATTCTTCAAAAGTTGCACTTTTGCTCCAAGTTATGCTCAGAAACACTGTTTAGAGCGCTTACAGAGCCAGCAAACGCTGTTTTGAACGCCTTAATACAAGACTTACTACTTGTTTGGAAATGCATGTGTAACATTACAAACATGATAAAACAGCTTGTTATCACATCCAAACACTGTTTTAGAACAAAATATGAGTTTTCAGTTCATTCTTCAAAAGTTGCACTTTTGCTCCAAGTTATGCTCAGAAACACTGTTTAGAGCGCTTACAGCGCCAGCAAACGCTGTTTTTGAACGCCTTAATGCAAGACTTACTACTTGTTAGAAAATGGATGTGTATCATTACAAACATGATAAAACAGCTTGTTATCACATCCAAACACTGTTTTCATTCAAAATATGAGTTTTCTTTTCATTCTTCAAAAGTTGCACTTTTGCCACAAGTTTATGCTCAGAAACACTGTTTAGAGCTCTTACAACGCCAGCAAACGCTGTTTTGAACGCCTTAATGCAAGCCTTACCTACTTGTTAGGAAATGCATGTGTAACATTACAAACATGATAAAACAGCTTGTTATCACATCCAAACACTGTTTTAGAACAAAATATGAGTTTTCAGTTCATTCTTCAAAAGTTGCACTTTTGCTCCAAGTTATGCTCAGAAACACTGTTTAGAGCGCTTACAGAGCCAGCAAACGCTGTTTTGAACGCCTTAATACAAGACTTACTACTTGTTAGAAAATGCATGTGTAACATTACAAACATGATAAAACAGCTTGTTATCACATCAAAACACTGTTTTAGAACAAAATATGAGTTTTCAGTTCATTCTTCAAAAGTTGCACTTTTGCTCCAAGTTATGCTCAGAAACACTGTTTAGAGCGCTTACAGCGCCAGCAAACGCTGTTTTGAACGCCTTAATGCAAGACTTACCTACTTGTTAGAAAATGGATGTGTAACATTACAAACATGATAAAACAGCTTGTTATCACATCCAAACACTGTTTTCATTCAAAATATGAGTTTTCTTTTCATTCTTCAAAAGTTGCACTTTTGCCACAAGTTATGCTCAGAAACACTGTTTAGAGCTCTTACAACGCCAGCAAACGCTGTTTTGAACGCCTTAATGCAAGCCTTACCTACTTGTTAGGAAATGCATGTGTAACATTACAAACATGATAAAACAGCTTGTTATCACATCCAAACACTGTTTTAGAACAAAATATGAGTTTTCAGTTCATTCTTCAAAAGTTGCACTTTTGCTCCAAGTTATGCTCAGAAACACTGTTTAGAGCGCTTACAGCGCCAGCAAACGCTGTTTTGAACGCCTTAATGCAAGCCTTACCTACTTGTTAGGAAATGCATGTGTAACATTACAAACATGATAAAACAGCTTGTTATCACATCCAAACACTGTTTTGGAACAAAATATGAGTTTTCAGTTCATTCTTCAAAAGTTGCACTTTTGCTCCAAGTTATGCTCAGAAACACTGTTTAGAGCGCTTACAGAGCCAGCAAACGCTGTTTTGAACGCCTTAATACAAGACTTACTACTTGTTTGGAAATGCATGTGTAACATTACAAACATGATAAAACAGCTTGTTATCACATCCAAACACTGTTTTAGAACAAAATATGAGTTTTCAGTTCATTCTTCAAAAGTTGCACTTTTGCTCCAAGTTATGCTCAGAAACACTGTTTAGAGCGCTTACAGCGCCAGCAAACGCTGTTTTGAACGCCTTAATGCAAGACTTACTACTTGTTAGAAAATGGATGTGTAACATTACAAACATGATAAAACAGCTTGTTATCACATCCAAACACTGTTTTCATTCAAAATATGAGTTTTCTTTTCATTCTTCAAAAGTTGCACTTTTTGCCACAAGTTATGCTCAGAAACACTGTTTAGAGCTCTTACAACGCCAGCAAACGCTGTTTTGAACGCCTTAATGCAAGCCTTACCTACTTGTTAGGAAATGCATGTGTAACATTACAAACATGATAAAACAGCTTGTTATCACATCCAAACACTGTTTTAGAACAAAATATGAGTTTTCAGTTCATTCTTCAAAAGTTGCACTTTTGCTCCAAGTTATGCTCAGAAACACTGTTTAGAGCGCTTACAGCGCCAGCAAACGCTGTTTTGAACGCCTTAATGCAAGCCTTACCTACTTGTTAGGAAATGCATGTGTAACATTACAAACATGATAAAACAGCTTGTTATCACATCAAAACACTGTTTTAGAACAAAATATGAGTTTTCAGTTCATTCTTCAAAAGTTGCACTTTTGCTCCGTTATGCTCAGAAACACTGTTTAGAGCGCTTACAGCGCCAGCAAACGCTGTTTTGAACGCCTTAATGCAAGACTTACCTACTTGTTAGAAAATGGATGTGTAACATTACAAACATGATAAAACAGCTTGTTATCACATCCAAACACTGTTTTCATTCAAAATATGAGTTTTCTTTTCATTCTTCAAAAGTTGCACTTTTGCTCCAAGTTATGCTCAGAAACACTGTTTAGAGCGCTTACAGCGCCAGCAAACGCTGTTTTGAACGCCTTAATGCAAGCCTTACCTACTTGTTAGGAAATGCATGTGTAACATTACAAACATGATAAAACAGCTTGTTATCACATCCAAACACTGTTTTAGAACAAAATATGAGTTTTCAGTTCATTCTTCAAAAGTTGCACTTTTGCTCCAAGTTATGCTCAGAAACACTGTTTAGAGCGCTTACAGCGCCAGCAAACGCTGTTTTGAACGCCTTAATGCAAGACTTACTACTTGTTAGAAAATGGATGTGTAACATTACAAACATGATAAAACAGCTTGTTATCACATCCAAACACTGTTTTAGAACAAAATATGAGTTTTCAGTTCATTCTTCAAAAGTTGCACTTTTGCTCCATGTTATGCTCAGAAACACTGTTTAGAGCGCTTACAGCGCCAGCAAACGCTGTTTTGAACGCCTTAATGCAAGACTTACTACTTGTTAGAAAATGGATGTGTAACATTACAAACATGATAAAACAGCTTGTTATCACATCCAAACACTGTTTTCATTCAAAATATGAGTTTTCTTTTCATTCTTCAAAAGTTGCACTTTTGCCACAAGTTATGCTCAGAAACACTGTTTAGAGCTCTTACAACGCCAGCAAACGCTGTTTTGAACGCCTTAATACAAGACTTACTACTTGTTTGGAAATGCATGTGTAACATTACAAACATGATAAAACAGCTTGTTATCACATCCAAACACTGTTTTGGAACAAAATATGAGTTTTCAGTTCATTCTTCAAAAGTTGCACTTTTGCTCCAAGTTATGCTCAGAAACACTGTTTAGAGCGCTTACAGAGCCAGCAAACGCTGTTTTGAACGCCTTAATACAAGACTTACTACTTGTTTGGAAATGCATGTGTAACATTACAAACATGATAAAACAGCTTGTTATCACATCCAAACACTGTTTTAGAACAAAATATGAGTTTTCAGTTCATTCTTCAAAAGTTGCACTTTTGCTCCAAGTTATGCTCAGAAACACTGTTTAGAGCGCTTACAGCGCCAGCAAACGCTGTTTTGAACGCCTTAATGCAAGCCTTACCTACTTGTTAGGAAATGCATGTGTAACATTACAAACATGATCAAACAGCTTGTTATCACATCCAAACACTGTTTTAGAACAAAATATGAGTTTTCAGTTCATTCTTCAAAAGTTGCACTTTTGCTCCAAGTTATGCTCAGAAACACTGTTTAGAGCGCTTACAGCGCCAGCAAACGCTGTTTTGAACGCCTTAATGCAAGACTTACTACTTGTTAGAAAATGGATGTGTAACATTACAAACATGATAAAACAGCTTGTTATCACATCCAAACACTGTTTTCATTCAAAATATGAGTTTTCTTTTCATTCTTCAAAAGTTGCACTTTTGCCACAAGTTATGCTCAGAAACACTGTTTAGAGCTCTTACAACGCCAGCAAACGCTGTTTTGAACGCCTTAATGCAAGCCTTACCTACTTGTTAGGAAATGCATGTGTAACATTACAAACATGATAAAACAGCTTGTTATCACATCCAAACACTGTTTTAGAACAAAATATGAGTTTTCAGTTCATTCTTCAAAAGTTGCACTTTTGCTCCAAGTTATGCTCAGAAACACTGTTTAGAGCGCTTACAGCGCCAGCAAACGCTGTTTTGAACGCCTTAATGCAAGCCTTACCTACTTGTTAGGAAATGCATGTGTAACATTACAAACATGATAAAACAGCTTGTTATCACATCAAAACACTGTTTTAGAACAAAATATGAGTTTTCAGTTCATTCTTCAAAAGTTGCACTTTTGCTCCAAGTTATGCTCAGAAACACTGTTTAGAGCTCTTACAACGCCAGCAAACGCTGTTTTGAACGCCTTAATGCAAGCCTTACCTACTTGTTAGGAAATGCATGTGTAACATTACAAACATGATAAAACAGCTTGTTATCACATCCAAACACTGTTTTAGAACAAAATATGAGTTTTCAGTTCATTCTTCAAAAGTTGCACTTTTGCTCCAAGTTATGCTCAGAAACACTGTTTAGAGCGCTTACAGCGCCAGCAAACGCTGTTTTGAACGCCTTAATGCAAGCCTTACCTACTTGTTAGGAAATGCATGTGTAACATTACAAACATGATAAAACAGCTTGTTATCACATCCAAACACTGTTTTAGAACAAAATATGAGTTTTCAGTTCATTCTTCAAAAGTTGCACTTTTGCTCCAAGTTATGCTCAGAAACACTGTTTAGAGCGCTTACAGAGCCAGCAAACGCTGTTTTGAACGCCTTAATACAAGACTTACTACTTGTTTGGAAATGCATGTGTAACATTACAAACATGATAAAACAGCTTGTTATCACATCCAAACACTGTTTTAGAACAAAATATGAGTTTTCAGTTCATTCTTCAAAAGTTGCACTTTTGCTCCAAGTTATGCTCAGAAACACTGTTTAGAGCGCTTACAGCGCCAGCAAACGCTGTTTTGAACGCCTTAATGCAAGCCTTACCTACTTGTTAGGAAATGCATGTGTAACATTACAAACATGATCAAACAGCTTGTTATCACATCCAAACACTGTTTTAGAACAAAATATGAGTTTTCAGTTCATTCTTCAAAAGTTGCACTTTTGCTCCAAGTTATGCTCAGAAACACTGTTTAGAGCGCTTACAGCGCCAGCAAACGCTGTTTTGAACGCCTTAATGCAAGACTTACTACTTGTTAGAAAATGGATGTGTAACATTACAAACATGATAAAACAGCTTGTTATCACATCCAAACACTGTTTTCATTCAAAATATGAGTTTTCTTTTCATTCTTCAAAAGTTGCACTTTTGCCACAAGTTATGCTCAGAAACACTGTTTAGAGCTCTTACAACGCCAGCAAACGCTGTTTTGAACGCCTTAATGCAAGCCTTACCTACTTGTTAGGAAATGCATGTGTAACATTACAAACATGATAAAACAGCTTGTTATCACATCCAAACACTGTTTTAGAACAAAATATGAGTTTTCAGTTCATTCTTCAAAAGTTGCACTTTTGCTCCAAGTTATGCTCAGAAACACTGTTTAGAGCGCTTACAGCGCCAGCAAACGCTGTTTTGAACGCCTTAATGCAAGCCTTACCTACTTGTTAGGAAATGCATGTGTAACATTACAAACATGATAAAACAGCTTGTTATCACATCAAAACACTGTTTTAGAACAAAATATGAGTTTTCAGTTCATTCTTCAAAAGTTGCACTTTTGCTCCAAGTTATGCTCAGAAACACTGTTTAGAGCTCTTACAACGCCAGCAAACGCTGTTTTGAACGCCTTAATGCAAGCCTTACCTACTTGTTAGGAAATGCATGTGTAACATTACAAACATGATAAAACAGCTTGTTATCACATCCAAACACTGTTTTAGAACAAAATATGAGTTTTCAGTTCATTCTTCAAAAGTTGCACTTTTGCTCCAAGTTATGCTCAGAAACACTGTTTAGAGCGCTTACAGCGCCAGCAAACGCTGTTTTGAACGCCTTAATGCAAGCCTTACCTACTTGTTAGGAAATGCATGTGTAACATTACAAACATGATAAAACAGCTTGTTATCACATCCAAACACTGTTTTAGAACAAAATATGAGTTTTCAGTTCATTCTTCAAAAGTTGCACTTTTGCTCCAAGTTATGCTCAGAAACACTGTTTAGAGCGCTTACAGCGCCAGCAAACGCTGTTTTGAACGCCTTAATGCAAGACTTACTACTTGTTAGAAAATGGATGTGTAACATTACAAACATGATAAAACAGCTTGTTATCACATCCAAACACTGTTTTCATTCAAAATATGAGTTTTCTTTTCATTCTTCAAAAGTTGCACTTTTGCCACAAGTTATGCTCAGAAACACTGTTTAGAGCTCTTACAACGCCAGCAAACGCTGTTTTGAACGCCTTAATGCAAGCCTTACTACTTGTTAGGAAATGCATGTGTAACATTACAAACATGATAAAACAGCTTGTTATCACATCCAAACACTGTTTTGGAACAAAATATGAGTTTTCAGTTCATTCTTCAAAAGTTGCACTTTTGCTCCAAGTTATGCTCAGAAACACTGTTTAGAGCGCTTACAGAGCCAGCAAACGCTGTTTTGAACGCCTTAATACAAGACTTACTACTTGTTTGGAAATGCATGTGTAACATTACAAACATGATAAAACAGCTTGTTATCACATCCAAACACTGTTTTAGAACAAAATATGAGTTTTCAGTTCATTCTTCAAAAGTTGCACTTTTGCTCCATGTTATGCTCAAAAACACTGTTTAGAGCGCTTACAGCGCCAGCAAACGCTGTTTTGAACGCCTTAATGCAAGACTTACTACTTGTTAGAAAATGGATGTGTAACATTACAAACATGATAAAACAGCTTGTTATCACATCCAAACACTGTTTTCATTCAAAATATGAGTTTTCTTTTCATTCTTCAAAAGTTGCACTTTTGCCACAAGTTATGCTCAGAAACACTGTTTAGAGCTCTTACAACGCCAGCAAACGCTGTTTTGAACGCCTTAATACAAGACTTACTACTTGTTTGGAAATGCATGTGTAACATTACAAACATGATAAAACAGCTTGTTATCACATCCAAACACTGTTTTGGAACAAAATATGAGTTTTCAGTTCATTCTTCAAAAGTTGCACTTTTGCTCCAAGTTATGCTCAGAAACACTGTTTAGAGCGCTTACAGAGCCAGCAAACGCTGTTTTGAACGCCTTAATACAAGACTTACTACTTGTTTGGAAATGCATGTGTAACATTACAAACATGATAAAACAGCTTGTTATCACATCCAAACACTGTTTTAGAACAAAATATGAGTTTTCAGTTCATTCTTCAAAAGTTGCACTTTTGCTCCAAGTTATGCTCAGAAACACTGTTTAGAGCGCTTACAGCGCCAGCAAACGCTGTTTTGAACGCCTTAATGCAAGCCTTACCTACTTGTTAGGAAATGCATGTGTAACATTACAAACATGATAAAACAGCTTGTTATCACATCCAAACACTGTTTTAGAACAAAATATGAGTTTTCAGTTCATTCTTCAAAAGTTGCACTTTTGCTCCAAGTTATGCTCAGAAACACTGTTTAGAGCGCTTACAGCGCCAGCAAACGCTGTTTTGAACGCCTTAATGCAAGACTTACTACTTGTTAGAAAATGGATGTGTAACATTACAAACATGATAAAACAGCTTGTTATCACATCCAAACACTGTTTTCATTCAAAATATGAGTTTTCTTTTCATTCTTCAAAAGTTGCACTTTTGCCACAAGTTATGCTCAGAAACACTGTTTAGAGCTCTTACAACGCCAGCAAACGCTGTTTTGAACGCCTTAATGCAAGCCTTACCTACTTGTTAGGAAATGCATGTGTAACATTACAAACATGATAAAACAGCTTGTTATCACATCCAAACACTGTTTTAGAACAAAATATGAGTTTTCAGTTCATTCTTCAAAAGTTGCACTTTTGCTCCAAGTTATGCTCAGAAACACTGTTTAGAGCGCTTACAGCGCCAGCAAACGCTGTTTTGAACGCCTTAATGCAAGCCTTACCTACTTGTTAGGAAATGCATGTGTAACATTACAAACATGATAAAACAGCTTGTTATCACATCAAAACACTGTTTTAGAACAAAATATGAGTTTTCAGTTCATTCTTCAAAAGTTGCACTTTTGCTCCAAGTTATGCTCAGAAACACTGTTTAGAGCGCTTACAGCGCCAGCAAACGCTGTTTTGAACGCCTTAATGCAAGACTTACCTACTTGTTAGAAAATGGATGTGTAACATTACAAACATGATAAAACAGCTTGTTATCACATCCAAACACTGTTTTCATTCAAAATATGAGTTTTCTTTTCATTCTTCAAAAGTTGCACTTTTGCTCCAAGTTATGCTCAGAAACACTGTTTAGAGCGCTTACAGCGCCAGCAAACGCTGTTTTGAACGCCTTAATGCAAGACTTACTACTTGTTTGGAAATGCATGTGTAACATTACAAACATGATAAAACAGCTTGTTATCACATCCAAACACTGTTTTAGAACAAAATATGAGTTTTCAGTTCATTCTTCAAAAGTTGCACTTTTGCTCCAAGTTATGCTCAGAAACACTGTTTAGAGCGCTTACAGCGCCAGCAAACGCTGTTTTGAACGCCTTAATGCAAGCCTTACCTACTTGTTAGGAAATGCATGTGTAACATTACAAACATGATAAAACAGCTTGTTATCACATCCAAACACTGTTTTGGAACAAAATATGAGTTTTCAGTTCATTCTTCAAAAGTTGCACTTTTGCTCCAAGTTATGCTCAGAAACACTGTTTAGAGCGCTTACAGAGCCAGCAAACGCTGTTTTGAACGCCTTAATACAAGACTTACTACTTGTTTGGAAATGCATGTGTAACATTACAAACATGATAAAACAGCTTGTTATCACATCCAAACACTGTTTTAGAACAAAATATGAGTTTTCAGTTCATTCTTCAAAAGTTGCACTTTTGCTCCAAGTTATGCTCAGAAACACTGTTTAGAGCGCTTACAGCGCCAGCAAACGCTGTTTTGAACGCCTTAATGCAAGACTTACTACTTGTTAGAAAATGGATGTGTAACATTACAAACATGATAAAACAGCTTGTTATCACATCCAAACACTGTTTTCATTCAAAATATGAGTTTTCTTTTCATTCTTCAAAAGTTGCACTTTTGCCACAAGTTATGCTCAGAAACACTGTTTAGAGCTCTTACAACGCCAGCAAACGCTGTTTTGAACGCCTTAATGCAAGCCTTACCTACTTGTTAGGAAATGCATGTGTAACATTACAAACATGATAAAACAGCTTGTTATCACATCCAAACACTGTTTTAGAACAAAATATGAGTTTTCAGTTCATTCTTCAAAAGTTGCACTTTTGCTCCAAGTTATGCTCAGAAACACTGTTTAGAGCGCTTACAGCGCCAGCAAACGCTGTTTTGAACGCCTTAATGCAAGCCTTACCTACTTGTTAGGAAATGCATGTGTAACATTACAAACATGATAAAACAGCTTGTTATCACATCAAAACACTGTTTTAGAACAAAATATGAGTTTTCAGTTCATTCTTCAAAAGTTGCACTTTTGCTCCGTTATGCTCAGAAACACTGTTTAGAGCGCTTACAGCGCCAGCAAACGCTGTTTTGAACGCCTTAATGCAAGACTTACCTACTTGTTAGAAAATGGATGTGTAACATTACAAACATGATAAAACAGCTTGTTATCACATCCAAACACTGTTTTCATTCAAAATATGAGTTTTCTTTTCATTCTTCAAAAGTTGCACTTTTGCTCCAAGTTATGCTCAGAAACACTGTTTAGAGCGCTTACAGCGCCAGCAAACGCTGTTTTGAACGCCTTAATGCAAGCCTTACCTACTTGTTAGGAAATGCATGTGTAACATTACAAACATGATAAAACAGCTTGTTATCACATCCAAACACTGTTTTAGAACAAAATATGAGTTTTCAGTTCATTCTTCAAAAGTTGCACTTTTGCTCCAAGTTATGCTCAGAAACACTGTTTAGAGCGCTTACAGCGCCAGCAAACGCTGTTTTGAACGCCTTAATGCAAGACTTACTACTTGTTAGAAAATGGATGTGTAACATTACAAACATGATAAAACAGCTTGTTATCACATCCAAACACTGTTTTAGAACAAAATATGAGTTTTCAGTTCATTCTTCAAAGTTGCACTTTGCTCCAAGTTATGCTCAGAAAACACTGTTTAGAGCGCTTACAGCGCCAGCAAACGCTGTTTTGAACGCCTTAATGCAAGACTTACTACTTGTTAGAAAATGGATGTGTAACATTACAAACATGATAAAACAGCTTGTTATCACATCCAAACACTGTTTTCATTCAAAATATGAGTTTTCTTTTCATTCTTCAAAAGTTGCACTTTTGCCACAAGTTATGCTCAGAAACACTGTTTAGAGCTCTTACAACGCCAGCAAAACGCTGTTTTGAACGCCTTAATGCAAGCCTTACTACTTGTTAGAAATGCATGTGTAACATTACAAACATGATAAAACAGCTTGTTATCACATCCAAACACTGTTTTGGAACAAATATGAGTTTTCAGTTCATTCTTCAAAAGTTGCACTTTTGCTCCAAGTTATGCTCAGAAACACTGTTTAGAGCGCTTACAGAGCCAGCAAACGCTGTTTTGAACGCCTTAATACAAGACTTACTACTTGTTTGGAAATGCATGTGTAACATTACAAAACATGATAAAACAGCTTGTTATCACATCCAAACACTGTTTTAGAACAAAATATGAGTTTTCAGTTCATTCTTCAAAAGTTGCACTTTTGCTCCAAGTTATGCTCAGAAACACTGTTTAGAGCGCTTACAGCGCCAGCAAACGCTGTTTTGAACGCCTTAATGCAAGCCTTACCTACTTGTTAGGAAATGCATGTGTAACATTACAAACATGATAAAACAGCTTGTTATCACATCCAAACACTGTTTTAGAACAAAATATGAGTTTTCAGTTCATTCTTCAAAAGTTGCACTTTTGCTCCAAGTTATGCTCAGAAACACTGTTTAGAGCGCTTACAGCGCCAGCAAACGCTGTTTTGAACGCCTTAATGCAAGACTTACTACTTGTTAGAAAATGGATGTGTAACATTACAAACATGATAAAACAGCTTGTTATCACATCCAAACACTGTTTTCATTCAAAATATGAGTTTTTCTTTTCATTCTTCAAAAGTTGCACTTTTGCTCCAAGTTATGCTCAGAAACACTGTTTAGAGCGCTTACAGCGCCAGCAAACGCTGTTTTGAACGCCTTAATGCAAGCCTTACCTACTTGTTAGGAAATGCATGTGTAACATTACAAACATGATAAAACAGCTTGTTATCACATCCAAACACTGTTTTAGAACAAAATATGAGTTTTCAGTTCATTCTTCAAAAG
The DNA here is from genome assembly GCF_052324685.1 of Brachyhypopomus gauderio. NCBI lineage: Eukaryota > Metazoa > Chordata > Actinopteri > Gymnotiformes > Hypopomidae > Brachyhypopomus > Brachyhypopomus gauderio. Next base: position 21,158 of record NW_027507432.1, read on the forward strand.
TTGCACTTTTGCTCCAAGTTATGCTCAGAAACACTGTTTAGAGCGCTTACAGCGCCAGCAAACGCTGTTTTGAACGCCTTAATGCAAGACTTACTACTTGTTAGAAAATGATGTGTAACATTACAAACATGATAAAACAGCTTGTTATCACATCCAAACACTGTTTTAGAACAAAATATGAGTTTTCAGTTCATTCTTCAAAAGTTGCACTTTTGCTCCAAGTTATGCTCAGAAACACTGTTTAGAGCGCTTACAGCGCCAGCAAACGCTGTTTTGAACGCCTTAATGCAAGACTTACTACTTGTTAGAAAATGGATGTGTAACATTACAAACATGATAAAACAGCTTGTTATCACATCCAAACACTGTTTTCATTCAAAATATGAGTTTTCTTTTCATTCTTCAAAAGTTGCACTTTTGCCACAAGTTATGCTCAGAAACACTGTTTAGAGCTCTTACAACGCCAGCAAATGCTGTTTTGAACGCCTTAATGCAAGCCTTACTACTTGTTAGGAAATGCATGTGTAACATTACAAACATGATAAAACAGCTTGTTATCACATCCAAACACTGTTTTGGAACAAAATATGAGTTTTCAGTTCATTCTTCAAAAGTTGCACTTTTGCTCCAAGTTATGCTCAGAAACACTGTTTAGAGCGCTTACAGAGCCAGCAAACGCTGTTTTGAACGCCTTAATACAAGACTTACTACTTGTTTGGAAATGCATGTGTAACATTACAAACATGATAAAAACAGCTTGTTATCACATCCAAACACTGTTTTAGAACAAAATATGAGGTTTTCAGTTCATTCTTCAAAAGTTGCACTTTGCTCCAAGTTATGCTCAGAAACACTGTTAGAGCGCTTACAGCGCCAGCAAACGCTGTTTTGAACGCCTTAATGCAAGCCTTACCTACTTGTTAGGAAATGCATGTGTAACATTACAAACATGATAAAACAGCTTGTTATCACATCCAAACACTGTTTTAGAACAAAGAACAAAATATGAGTTTTCAGTTCATTCTTCAAAAGTTGCACTTTTGCTCCAAGTTATGCTCAGAAACACTGTTTAGAGCGCTTACAGCGCCAGCAAACGCTGTTTTGAACGCCTTAATGCAAGACTTACTACTTGTTAGAAAATGGATGTGTAACATTACAAACATGATAAAACAGCTTGTTATCACATCCAAACACTGTTTTCATTCAAAATATGAGTTTTCTTTTCATTCTTCAAAAGTTGCACTTTTGCTCCAAGTTATGCTCAGAAACACTGTTTAGAGCGCTTACAGCGCCAGCAAACGCTGTTTTGAACGCCTTAATGCAAGCCTTACCTACTTGTTAGGAAATGCATGTGTAACATTACAAACATGATAAAACAGCTTGTTATCACATCCAAACACTGTTTTGGAACAAAATATGAGTTTTCAGTTCATTCTTCAAAAGTTGCACTTTTGCTCCAAGTTATGCTCAGAAACACTGTTTAGAGCGCTTACAGAGCCAGCAAACGCTGTTTTGAACGCCTTAATACAAGACTTACTACTTGTTTGGAAATGCATGTGTAACATTACAAACATGATAAAACAGCTTGTTATCACATCCAAACACTGTTTTAGAACAAAATATGAGTTTTCAGTTCATTCTTCAAAAGTTGCACTTTTGCTCCAAGTTATGCTCAGAAACACTGTTTAGAGCGCTTACAGCGCCAGCAAACGCTGTTTTGAACGCCTTAATGCAAGACTTACTACTTGTTAGAAAATGGATGTGTAACATTACAAACATGATAAAACAGCTTGTTATCACATCCAAACACTGTTTTCATTCAAAATATGAGTTTTCTTTTCATTCTTCAAAAGTTGCACTTTTGCCACAAGTTATGCTCAGAAACACTGTTTAGAGCTCTTACAACGCCAGCAAAACGCTGTTTTGAACGCCTTAATGCAAGCCTTACCTACTTGTTAGGAAATGCATGTGTAACATTACAAACATGATAAAACAGCTTGTTATCACATCCAAACACTGTTTTAGAACAAAATATGAGTTTTCAGTTCATTCTTCAAAAGTTGCACTTTTGCTCCAAGTTATGCTCAGAAACACTGTTTAGAGCGCTTACAGCGCCAGCAAACGCTGTTTTGAACGCCTTAATGCAAGCCTTACCTACTTGTTAGGAAATGCATGTGTAACATTACAAACATGATAAAACAGCTTGTTATCACATCAAAACACTGTTTTAGAACAAAATATGAGTTTTCTGTTCATTCTTCAAAAGTTGCACTTTTGCTCCAAGTTATGCTCAGAAACACTGTTTAGAGCGCTTACAGAGCCAGCAAACGCTGTTTTGAACGCCTTAATACAAGACTTACTACTTGTTTGGAAATGCATGTGTAACATTACAAACATGATAAAACAGCTTGTTATCACATCCAAACACTGTTTTAGAACAAAATATGAGTTTTCAGTTCATTCTTCAAAAGTTGCACTTTTGCTCCAAGTTATGCTCAGAAACACTGTTTAGAGCGCTTACAGCGCCAGCAAACGCTGTTTTGAACGCCTTAATGCAAGACTTACTACTTGTTAGAAAATGGATGTGTAACATTACAAACATGATAAAACAGCTTGTTATCACATCCAAACACTGTTTTCATTCAAAATATGAGTTTTCTTTTCATTCTTCAAAAGTTGCACTTTTGCCACAAGTTATGCTCAGAAACACTGTTTAGAGCTCTTACAACGCCAGCAAACGCTGTTTTGAACGCCTTAATGCAAGCCTTACCTACTTGTTAGGAAATGCATGTGTAACATTACAAACATGATAAAACAGCTTGTTATCACATCCAAACACTGTTTTAGAACAAAATATGAGTTTTCAGTTCATTCTTCAAAAGTTGCACTTTTGCTCCAAGTTATGCTCAGAAACACTGTTTAGAGCGCTTACAGCGCCAGCAAACGCTGTTTTGAACGCCTTAATGCAAGCCTTACCTACTTGTTAGGAAATGCATGTGTAACATTACAAACATGATAAAACAGCTTGTTATCACATCAAAACACTGTTTTAGAACAAAATATGAGTTTTCAGTTCATTCTTCAAAAGTTGCACTTTTGCTCCGTTATGCTCAGAAACACTGTTTAGAGCGCTTACAGCGCCAGCAAACGCTGTTTTGAACGCCTTAATGCAAGACTTACCTACTTGTTAGAAAATGGATGTGTAACATTACAAACATGATAAAACAGCTTGTTATCACATCCAAACACTGTTTTCATTCAAAATATGAGTTTTCTTTTCATTCTTCAAAAGTTGCACTTTTGCTCCAAGTTATGCTCAGAAACACTGTTTAGAGCGCTTACAGCGCCAGCAAACGCTGTTTTGAACGCCTTAATGCAAGCCTTACCTACTTGTTAGGAAATGCATGTGTAACATTACAAACATGATAAAACAGCTTGTTATCACATCCAAACACTGTTTTAGAACAAAATATGAGTTTTCAGTTCATTCTTCAAAAGTTGCACTTTTGCTCCAAGTTATGCTCAGAAACACTGTTTAGAGCGCTTACAGCGCCAGCAAACGCTGTTTTGAACGCCTTAATGCAAGACTTACTACTTGTTAGAAAATGGATGTGTAACATTACAAACATGATAAAACAGCTTGTTATCACATCCAAACACTGTTTTAGAACAAAATATGAGTTTTCAGTTCATTCTTCAAAAGTTGCACTTTTGCTCCAAGTTATGCTCAGAAACACTGTTTAGAGCGCTTACAGCGCCAGCAAACGCTGTTTTGAACGCCTTAATGCAAGACTTACTACTTGTTAGAAAATGGATGTGTAACATTACAAACATGATAAAACAGCTTGTTATCACATCCAAACACTGTTTTCATTCAAAATATGAGTTTTCTTTTCATTCTTCAAAAGTTGCACTTTTGCCACAAGTTATGCTCAGAAACACTGTTTAGAGCTCTTACAACGCCAGCAAACGCTGTTTTGAACGCCTTAATGCAAGCCTTACTACTTGTTAGGAAATGCATGTGTAACATTACAAACATGATAAAACAGCTTGTTATCACATCCAAACACTGTTTTGGAACAAAATATGAGTTTTCAGTTCATTCTTCAAAAGTTGCACTTTTGCTCCAAGTTATGCTCAGAAACACTGTTTAGAGCGCTTACAGAGCCAGCAAACGCTGTTTTGAACGCCTTAATACAAGACTTACTACTTGTTTGGAAATGCATGTGTAACATTACAAACATGATAAAACAGCTTGTTATCACATCCAAACACTGTTTTAGAACAAAATATGAGTTTTCAGTTCATTCTTCAAAAGTTGCACTTTTGCTCCAAGTTATGCTCAGAAACACTGTTTAGAGCGCTTACAGCGCCAGCAAACGCTGTTTTGAACGCCTTAATGCAAGCCTTACCTACTTGTTAGGAAATGCATGTGTAACATTACAAACATGATAAAACAGCTTGTTATCACATCCAAACACTGTTTTAGAACAAAATATGAGTTTTCAGTTCATTCTTCAAAAGTTGCACTTTTGCTCCAAGTTATGCTCAGAAACACTGTTTAGAGCGCTTACAGCGCCAGCAAACGCTGTTTTGAACGCCTTAATGCAAGACTTACTACTTGTTAGAAAATGGATGTGTAACATTACAAACATGATAAAACAGCTTGTTATCACATCCAAACACTGTTTTCATTCAAAATATGAGTTTTCTTTTCATTCTTCAAAAGTTGCACTTTTGCCACAAGTTATGCTCAGAAACACTGTTTAGAGCTCTTACAACGCCAGCAAACGCTGTTTTGAACGCCTTAATGCAAGCCTTACCTACTTGTTAGGAAATGCATGTGTAACATTACAAACATGATAAAACAGCTTGTTATCACATCCAAACACTGTTTTAGAACAAAATATGAGTTTTCAGTTCATTCTTCAAAAGTTGCACTTTTGCTCCAAGTTATGCTCAGAAACACTGTTTAGAGCGCTTACAGCGCCAGCAAACGCTGTTTTGAACGCCTTAATGCAAGCCTTACCTACTTGTTAGGAAATGCATGTGTAACATTACAAACATGATAAAACAGCTTGTTATCACATCCAAACACTGTTTTAGAACAAAATATGAGTTTTCAGTTCATTCTTCAAAAGTTGCACTTTTGCTCCAAGTTATGCTCAGAAACACTGTTTAGAGCGCTTACAGCGCCAGCAAACGCTGTTTTGAACGCCTTAATGCAAGCCTTACCTACTTGTTAGGAAATGCATGTGTAACATTACAAACATGATAAAACAGCTTGTTATCACATCAAAACACTGTTTTAGAACAAAATATGAGTTTTCAGTTCATTCTTCAAAAGTTGCACTTTTGCTCCGTTATGCTCAGAAACACTGTTTAGAGCGCTTACAGCGCCAGCAAACGCTGTTTTGAACGCCTTAATGCAAGACTTACCTACTTGTTAGAAAATGGATGTGTAACATTACAAACATGATAAAACAGCTTGTTATCACATCCAAACACTGTTTTCATTCAAAATATGAGTTTTCTTTTCATTCTTCAAAAGTTGCACTTTTGCCACAAGTTATGCTCAGAAACACTGTTTAGAGCTCTTACAACGCCAGCAAACGCTGTTTTGAACGCCTTAATGCAAGCCTTACCTACTTGTTAGGAAATGCATGTGTAACATTACAAACATGATAAAACAGCTTGTTATCACATCCAAACACTGTTTTAGAACAAAATATGAGTTTTCAGTTCATTCTTCAAAAGTTGCACTTTTGCTCCAAGTTATGCTCAGAAACACTGTTTAGAGCGCTTACAGCGCCAGCAAACGCTGTTTTGAACGCCTTAATGCAAGCCTTACCTACTTGTTAGGAAATGCATGTGTAACATTACAAACATGATAAAACAGCTTGTTATCACATCCAAACACTGTTTTAGAACAAAATATGAGTTTTCAGTTCATTCTTCAAAAGTTGCACTTTTGCTCCAAGTTATGCTCAGAAACACTGTTTAGAGCGCTTACAGCGCCAGCAAACGCTGTTTTGAACGCCTTAATGCAAGACTTACTACTTGTTAGAAAATGGATGTGTAACATTACAAACATGATAAAACAGCTTGTTATCACATCCAAACACTGTTTTCATTCAAAATATGAGTTTTCTTTTCATTCTTCAAAAGTTGCACTTTTGCCACAAGTTATGCTCAGAAACACTGTTTAGAGCTCTTACAACGCCAGCAAACGCTGTTTTGAACGCCTTAATGCAAGCCTTACCTACTTGTTAGGAAATGCATGTGTAACATTACAAACATGATAAAACAGCTTGTTATCACATCCAAACACTGTTTTAGAACAAAATATGAGTTTTCAGTTCATTCTTCAAAAGTTGCACTTTTGCTCCAAGTTATGCTCAGAAACACTGTTTAGAGCGCTTACAGCGCCAGCAAACGCTGTTTTGAACGCCTTAATGCAAGACTTACCTACTTGTTAGAAAATGGATGTGTAACATTACAAACATGATAAAACAGCTTGTTATCACATCCAAACACTGTTTTCATTCAAAATATGAGTTTTCTTTTCATTCTTCAAAAGTTGCACTTTTGCTCCAAGTTATGCTCAGAAACACTGTTTAGAGCGCTTACAGCGCCAGCAAACGCTGTTTTGAACGCCTTAATGCAAGACTTACTACTTGTTTGGAAATGCATGTGTAACATTACAAACATGATAAAACAGCTTGTTATCACATCCAAACACTGTTTTAGAACAAAATATGAGTTTTCAGTTCATTCTTCAAAAGTTGCACTTTTGCTCCAAGTTATGCTCAGAAACACTGTTTAGAGCGCTTACAGCGCCAGCAAACGCTGTTTTGAACGCCTTAATGCAAGCCTTACCTACTTGTTAGGAAATGCATGTGTAACATTACAAACATGATAAAACTGCTTGTTATCACATCAAAACACTGTTTTAGAACAAAATATGAGTTTTCAGTTCATTCTTCAAAAGTTGCACTTTTGCTCCAAGTTATGCTCAGAAACACTGTTTAGAGCGCTTACAGCGCCAGCAAACGCTGTTTTGAACGCCTTAATGCAAGTCTTACTACTTGTTAGGAAATGCATGTGTAACATTACAAACATGATAAAACAGCTTGTTATCACATCCAAACACTGTTTTGGAACAAAATATGAGTTTTCAGTTCATTCTTCAAAAGTTGCACTTTTGCTCCAAGTTATGCTCAGAAACACTGTTTAGAGCGCTTACAGAGCCAGCAAACGCTGTTTTGAACGCCTTAATACAAGACTTACTACTTGTTAGAAAATGCATGTGTAACATTACAAACATGATAAAACAGCTTGTTATCACATCCAAACACTGTTTTAGAACAAAATATGAGTTTTCAGTTCATTCTTCAAAAGTTGCACTTTTGCTCCAAGTTATGCTCAGAAACACTGTTTAGAGCGCTTACAGCGCCAGCAAACGCTGTTTTGAACGCCTTAATGCAAGACTTACTACTTGTTAGAAAATGGATGTGTAACATTACAAACATGATAAAACAGCTTGTTATCACATCCAAACACTGTTTTCATTCAAAATATGAGTTTTCTTTTCATTCTTCAAAAGTTGCACTTTTGCCACAAGTTATGCTCAGAAACACTGTTTAGAGCTCTTACAACGCCAGCAAACGCTGTTTTGAACGCCTTAATGCAAGCCTTACCTACTTGTTAGGAAATGCATGTGTAACATTACAAACATGATAAAACAGCTTGTTATCACATCCAAACACTGTTTTAGAACAAAATATGAGTTTTCAGTTCATTCTTCAAAAGTTGCACTTTTGCTCCAAGTTATGCTCAGAAACACTGTTTAGAGCGCTTACAGCGCCAGCAAACGCTGTTTTGAACGCCTTAATACAAGACTTACTACTTGTTTGGAAATGCATGTGTAACATTACAAACATGATAAAACAGCTTGTTATCACATCCAAACACTGTTTTAGAACAAAATATGAGTTTTCAGTTCATTCTTCAAAAGTTGCACTTTTGCTCCAAGTTATGCTCAGAAACACTGTTTAGAGCGCTTACAGCGCCAGCAAACGCTGTTTTGAACGCCTTAATGCAAGACTTACCTACTTGTTAGAAAATGGATGTGTAACATTACAAACATGATAAAACAGCTTGTTATCACATCCAAACACTGTTTTCATTCAAAATATGAGTTTTCTTTCATTCTTCAAAAGTTGCACTTTTGCCACAAGTTATGCTCAGAAACACTGTTTAGAGCTCTTACAACGCCAGCAAACGCTGTTTTGAACGCCTTAATGCAAGCCTTACCTACTTGTTAGGAAATGCATGTGTAACATTACAAACATGATAAAACAGCTTGTTATCACATCCAAACACTGTTTTTAGAACAAAATATGAGTTTTCAGTTCATTCTTCAAAAGTTGCACTTTTGCTCCAAGTTATGCTCAGAAACACTGTTTAGAGCGCTTACAGCGCCAGCAAACGCTGTTTTGAACGCCTTAATGCAAGACTTACTACTTGTTAGAAAATGGATGTGTAACATTACAAACATGATAAAACAGCTTGTTATCACATCCAAACACTGTTTTAGAACAAAATATGAGTTTTCAGTTCATTCTTCAAAAGTTGCACTTTTGCTCCATGTTATGCTCAGAAACACTGTTTAGAGCGCTTACAGCGCCAGCAAACGCTGTTTTGAACGCCTTAATGCAAGACTTACTACTTGTTAGAAAATGGATGTGTAACATTACAAACATGATAAAACAGCTTGTTATCACATCCAAACACTGTTTTCATTCAAAATATGAGTTTTCTTTTCATTCTTCAAAAGTTGCACTTTTGCCACAAGTTATGCTCAGAAACACTGTTTAGAGCTCTTACAACGCCAGCAAACGCTGTTTTGAACGCCTTAATACAAGACTTACTACTTGTTTGGAAATGCATGTGTAACATTACAAACATGATAAAACAGCTTGTTATCACATCCAAACACTGTTTTGGAACAAAATATGAGTTTTCAGTTCATTCTTCAAAAGTTGCACTTTTGCTCCAAGTTATGCTCAGAAACACTGTTTAGAGCGCTTACAGAGCCAGCAAACGCTGTTTTGAACGCCTTAATACAAGACTTACTACTTGTTTGGAAATGCATGTGTAACATTACAAACATGATAAAACAGCTTGTTATCACATCCAAACACTGTTTTAGAACAAAATATGAGTTTTCAGTTCATTCTTCAAAAGTTGCACTTTTGCTCCAAGTTATGCTCAGAAACACTGTTTAGAGCGCTTACAGCGCCAGCAAACGCTGTTTTGAACGCCTTAATGCAAGCCTTACCTACTTGTTTGGAAATGCATGTGTAACATTACAAACATGATAAAACAGCTTGTTATCACATCCAAACACTGTTTTAGAACAAAATATGAGTTTTCAGTTCATTCTTCAAAAGTTGCACTTTTGCTCCAAGTTATGCTCAGAAACACTGTTTAGAGCGCTTACAGCGCCAGCAAACGCTGTTTTGAACGCCTTAATGCAAGACTTACTACATGTTAGAAAATGGATGTGTAACATTACAAACATGATAAAACAGCTTGTTATCACATCCAAACACTGTTTTCATTCAAAATATGAGTTTTCTTTTCATTCTTCAAAAGTTGCACTTTTGCCACAAGTTATGCTCAGAAACACTGTTTAGAGCTCTTACAACGCCAGCAAACGCTGTTTTGAACGCCTTAATGCAAGCCTTACCTACTTGTTAGGAAATGCATGTGTAACATTACAAACATGATAAAACAGCTTGTTATCACATCCAAACACTGTTTTAGAACAAAATATGAGTTTTCAGTTCATTCTTCAAAAGTTGCACTTTTGCTCCAAGTTATGCTCAGAAACACTGTTTAGAGCGCTTACAGCGCCAGCAAACGCTGTTTTGAACGCCTTAATGCAAGCCTTACCTACTTGTTAGGAAATGCATGTGTAACATTACAAACATGATAAAACAGCTTGTTATCACATCAAAACACTGTTTTAGAACAAAATATGAGTTTTCAGTTCATTCTTCAAAAGTTGCACTTTTGCTCCAAGTTATGCTCAGAAACACTGTTTAGAGCTCTTACAACGCCAGCAAACGCTGTTTTGAACGCCTTAATGCAAGCCTTACCTACTTGTTAGGAAATGCATGTGTAACATTACAAACATGATAAAACAGCTTGTTATCACATCCAAACACTGTTTTAGAACAAAATATGAGTTTTCAGTTCATTCTTCAAAAGTTGCACTTTTGCTCCAAGTTATGCTCAGAAACACTGTTTAGAGCGCTTACAGCGCCAGCAAACGCTGTTTTGAACGCCTTAATGCAAGACTTACTACTTGTTAGAAAATGGATGTGTAACATTACAAACATGATAAAACAGCTTGTTATCACATCCAAACACTGTTTTCATTCAAAATATGAGTTTTCTTTTCATTCTTCAAAAGTTGCACTTTTGCCACAAGTTATGCTCAGAAACACTGTTTAGAGCTCTTACAACGCCAGCAAACGCTGTTTTGAACGCCTTAATGCAAGCCTTACTACTTGTTAGGAAATGCATGTGTAACATTACAAACATGATAAAACAGCTTGTTATCACATCCAAACACTGTTTTGGAACAAAATATGAGTTTTCAGTTCATTCTTCAAAAGTTGCACTTTTGCTCCAAGTTATGCTCAGAAACACTGTTTAGAGCGCTTACAGAGCCAGCAAACGCTGTTTTGAACGCCTTAATACAAGACTTACTACTTGTTTGGAAATGCATGTGTAACATTACAAACATGATAAAACAGCTTGTTATCACATCCAAACACTGTTTTAGAACAAAATATGAGTTTTCAGTTCATTCTTCAAAAGTTGCACTTTTGCTCCATGTTATGCTCAGAAACACTGTTTAGAGCGCTTACAGCGCCAGCAAACGCTGTTTTGAACGCCTTAATGCAAGACTTACTACTTGTTAGAAAATGGATGTGTAACATTACAAACATGATAAAACAGCTTGTTATCACATCCAAACACTGTTTTCATTCAAAATATGAGTTTTCTTTTCATTCTTCAAAAGTTGCACTTTTGCCACAAGTTATGCTCAGAAACACTGTTTAGAGCTCTTACAACGCCAGCAAACGCTGTTTTGAACGCCTTAATACAAGACTTACTACTTGTTTGGAAATGCATGTGTAACATTACAAACATGATAAAACAGCTTGTTATCACATCCAAACACTGTTTTGGAACAAAATATGAGTTTTCAGTTCATTCTTCAAAAGTTGCACTTTTGCTCCAAGTTATGCTCAGAAACACTGTTTAGAGCGCTTACAGAGCCAGCAAACGCTGTTTTGAACGCCTTAATACAAGAACCTACTACTTGTTTGGAAATGCATGTGTAACATTACAAACATGATAAAACAGCTTGTTATCACATCCAAACACTGTTTTAGAACAAAATATGAGTTTTCAGTTCATTCTTCAAAAGTTGCACTTTTGCTCCAAGTTATGCTCAGAAACACTGTTTAGAGCGCTTACAGCGCCAGCAAACGCTGTTTTGAACGCCTTAATGCAAGCCTTACCTACTTGTTAGGAAATGCATGTGTAACATTACAAACATGATAAAACAGCTTGTTATCACATCCAAACACTGTTTTAGAACAAAATATGAGTTTTCAGTTCATTCTTCAAAAGTTGCACTTTTGCTCCAAGTTATGCTCAGAAACACTGTTTAGAGCGCTTACAGCGCCAGCAAACGCTGTTTTGAACGCCTTAATGCAAGACTTACTACTTGTTAGAAAATGGATGTGTAACATTACAAACATGATAAAACAGCTTGTTATCACATCCAAACACTGTTTTCATTCAAAATATGAGTTTTCTTTTCATTCTTCAAAAGTTGCACTTTTGCCACAAGTTATGCTCAGAAACACTGTTTAGAGCTCTTACAACGCCAGCAAACGCTGTTTGAACGCCTTAATGCAAGCCTTACCTACTTGTTAGGAAATGCATGTGTAACATTACAAACATGATAAAACAGCTTGTTATCACATCCAAACACTGTTTTAGAACAAAATATGAGTTTTCAGTTCATTCTTCAAAAGTTGCACTTTTGCTCCAAGTTATGCTCAGAAACACTGTTTAGAGCGCTTACAGCGCCAGCAAACGCTGTTTTGAACGCCTTAATGCAAGCCTTACCTACTTGTTAGGAAATGCATGTGTAACATTACAAACATGATAAAACAGCTTGTTATCACATCAAAACACTGTTTTAGAACAAAATATGAGTTTTCAGTTCATTCTTCAAAGTTGCACTTTTGCTCCAAGTTATGCTCAGAAACACTGTTTAGAGCGCTTACAGCGCCAGCAAACGCTGTTTTGAACGCCTTAATGCAAGACTTACCTACTTGTTAGAAAATGGATGTGTAACATTACAAACATGATAAAACAGCTTGTTATCACATCCAAACACTGTTTTCATTCAAAATATGAGTTTTCTTTTCATTCTTCAAAAGTTGCACTTTTGCTCCAAGTTATGCTCAGAAACACTGTTTAGAGCGCTTACAGCGCCAGCAAACGCTGTTTTGAACGCCTTAATGCAAGACTTACTACTTGTTTGGAAATGCATGTGTAACATTACAAACATGATAAAACAGCTTGTTATCACATCCAAACACTGTTTTAGAACAAAATATGAGTTTTCAGTTCATTCTTCAAAAGTTGCACTTTTGCTCCAAGTTATGCTCAGAAACACTGTTTAGAGCGCTTACAGCGCCAGCAAACGCTGTTTTGAACGCCTTAATGCAAGACTTACTACTTGTTAGAAAATGGATGTGTAACATTACAAACATGATAAAACAGCTTGTTATCACATCCAAACACTGTTTTCATTCAAAATATGAGTTTTCTTTTCATTCTTCAAAAGTTGCACTTTTGCCACAAGTTATGCTCAGAAACACTGTTTAGAGCTCTTACAACGCCAGCAAACGCTGTTTTGAACGCCTTAATGCAAGCCTTACCTACTTGTTAGGAAATGCATGTGTAACATTACAAACATGATAAAACAGCTTGTTATCACATCCAAACACTGTTTTAGAACAAAATATGAGTTTTCAGTTCATTCTTCAAAAGTTGCACTTTTGCTCCAAGTTATGCTCAGAAACACTGTTTAGAGCGCTTACAGCGGCCAGCAAACGCTGTTTTGAACGCCTTAATGCAAGCCTTACCTACTTGTTAGGAAATGCATGTGTAACATTACAAACATGATAAAACAGCTTGTTATCACATCCAAACACTGTTTTGGAACAAAATATGAGTTTTCAGTTCATTCTTCAAAAGTTGCACTTTTGCTCCAAGTTATGCTCAGAAACACTGTTTAGAGCGCTTACAGAGCCAGCAAACGCTGTTTTGAACGCCTTAATACAAGACTTACTACTTGTTTGGAAATGCATGTGTAACATTACAAACATGATAAAACAGCTTGTTATCACATCCAAACACTGTTTTAGAACAAAATATGAGTTTTCAGTTCATTATTCAAAAGTTGCACTTTTGCTCCAAGTTATGCTCAGAAACACTGTTTAGAGCGCTTACAGCGCCAGCAAACGCTGTTTTGAACGCCTTAATGCAAGACTTACTACTTGTTAGAAAATGGATGTGTAACATTACAAACATGATAAAACAGCTTGTTATCACATCCAAACACTGTTTTCATTCAAAATATGAGTTTTCTTTTCATTCTTCAAAAGTTGCACTTTTGCCCCAAGTTATGCTCAGAAACACTGTTTAGAGCTCTTACAACGCCAGCAAACGCTGTTTTGAACGCCTTAATGCAAGCCTTACCTACTTGTTAGGAAATGCATGTGTAACATTACAAACATGATAAAACAGCTTGTTATCACATCCAAACACTGTTTTAGAACAAAATATGAGTTTTCAGTTCATTCTTCAAAAGTTGCACTTTTGCTCCAAGTTATGCTCAGAAACACTGTTTAGAGCGCTTACAGCGCCAGCAAAACGCTGTTTTGAACGCCTTAATGCAAGCCTTACCTACTTGTTAGGAAATGCATGTGTAACATTACAAACATGATAAAACAGCTTGTTATCACATCAAAACACTGTTTTAGAACAAAATATGAGTTTTCAGTTCATTCTTCAAAAGTTGCACTTTTGCTCCGTTATGCTCAGAAACACTGTTTAGAGCGCTTACAGCGCCAGCAATCGCTGTTTTGAACGCCTTAATGCAAGACTTACCTACTTGTTAGAAAATGGATGTGTAACATTACAAACATGATAAAACAGCTTGTTATCACATCCAAACACTGTTTTCATTCAAATTATGAGTTTTCTTTTCATTCTTCAAAAGTTGCACTTTTGCCACAAGTTATGCTCAGAAACACTGTTTAGAGCTCTTACAACGCCAGCAAACGCTGTTTTGAACGCCTTAATGCAAGCCTTACCTACTTGTTAGGAAATGCATGTGTAACATTACAAACATGATAAAACAGCTTGTTATCACATCCAAACACTGTTTTAGAACAAAATATGAGTTTTCAGTTCATTCTTCAAAAGTTGCACTTTTGCTCCAAGTTATGCTCAGAAACACTGTTTAGAGCGCTTACAGCGCCAGCAAACGCTGTTTTGAACGCCTTAATGCAAGCCTTACCTACTTGTTAGGAAATGCATGTGTAACATTACAAACATGATAAAACAGCTTGTTATCACATCCAAACACTGTTTTAGAACAAAATATGAGTTTTCAGTTCATTCTTCAAAAGTTGCACTTTTGCTCCAAGTTATGCTCAGAAACACTGTTTAGAGCGCTTACAGCGCCAGCAAACGCTGTTTTGAACGCCTTAATGCAAGACTTACTACTTGTTAGAAAATGGATGTGTAACATTACAAACATGATAAAACAGCTTGTTATCACATCCAAACACTGTTTTCATTCAAAATATGAGTTTTCTTTTCATTCTTCAAAAGTTGCACTTTTGCCACAAGTTATGCTCAGAAACACTGTTTAGAGCTCTTACAACGCCAGCAAACGCTGTTTTGAACGCCTTAATGCAAGCCTTACCTACTTGTTAGGAAATGCATGTGTAACATTACAAACATGATAAAACAGCTTGTTATCACATCCAAACACTGTTTTAGAACAAAATATGAGTTTTCAGTTCATTCTTCAAAAGTTGCACTTTTGCTCCAAGTTATGCTCAGAAACACTGTTTAGAGCGCTTACAGCGCCAGCAAACGCTGTTTTGAACGCCTTAATGCAAGCCTTACCTACTTGTTAGGAAATGCATGTGTAACATTACAAACATGATAAAACAGCTTGTTATCACATCCAAACACTGTTTTAGAACAAAATATGAGTTTTCAGTTCATTCTTCAAAAGTTGCACTTTTGCTCCAAGTTATGCTCAGAAACACTGTTTAGAGCGCTTACAGCGCCAGCAAACGCTGTTTTGAACGCCTTAATGCAAGACTTACTACTTGTTAGAAAATGGATGTGTAACATTACAAACATGATAAAACAGCTTGTTATCACATCCAAACACTGTTTTCATTCAAAATATGAGTTTTCTTTTCATTCTTCAAAAGTTGCACTTTTGCCACAAGTTATGCTCAGAAACACTGTTTAGAGCTCTTACAACGCCAGCAAACGCTGTTTTGAACGCCTTAATGCAAGCCTTACCTACTTGTTAGGAAATGCATGTGTAACATTACAAACATGATAAAACAGCTTGTTATCACATCCAAACACTGTTTTAGAACAAAATATGAGTTTTCAGTTCATTCTTCAAAAGTTGCACTTTTGCTCCAAGTTATGCTCAGAAACACTGTTTAGAGCGCTTACAGCGCCAGCAAACGCTGTTTTGAACGCCTTAATGCAAGCCTTACCTACTTGTTAGGAAATGCATGTGTAACATTACAAACATGATAAAACAGCTTGTTATCACATCAAAACACTGTTTTAGAACAAAATATGAGTTTTCAGTTCATTCTTCAAAAGTTGCACTTTTGCTCCAAGTTATGCTCAGAAACACTGTTTAGTGCGCTTACAGCGCCAGCAAACGCTGTTTTGAACGCCTTAATACAAGACTTACTACTTGTTAGAAAATGCATGTGTAACATTACAAACATGATAAAACAGCTTGTTATCACATCCAAACACTGTTTTTAGAACAAAATATGAGTTTTCAGTTCATTCTTCAAAAGTTGCACTTTTGCTCCAAGTTATGCTCAGAAACACTGTTTAGAGCGCTTACAGCGCCAGCAAACGCTGTTTTGAACGCCTTAATGCAAGACTTACTACTTGTTAGAAAATGGATGTGTAACATTACAAACATGATAAAACAGCTTGTTATCACATCCAAACACTGTTTTCATTCAAAATATGAGTTTTCTTTTCATTCTTCAAAAGTTGCACTTTTGCCACAAGTTATGCTCAGAAACACTGTTTAGAGCTCTTACAACGCCAGCAAACGCTGTTTTGAACGCCTTAATGCAAGCCTTACCTACTTGTTAGGAAATGCATGTGTAACATTACAAACATGATAAAACAGCTTGTTATCACATCCAAACACTGTTTTAGAACAAAATATGAGTTTTCAGTTCATTCTTCAAAAGTTGCACTTTTGCTCCAAGTTATGCTCAGAAACACTGTTTAGAGCGCTTACAGCGCCAGCAAACGCTGTTTTGAAACGCCTTAATGCAAGCCTTACCTACTTGTTAGGAAATGCATGTGTAACATTACAAACATGATAAAACAGCTTGTTATCACATCAAAACACTGTTTTAGAACAAAATATGAGTTTTCAGTTCATTCTTCAAAAGTTGCACTTTTGCTCCGTTATGCTCAGAAACACTGTTTAGAGCGCTTACAGCGCCAGCAAACGCTGTTTTGAACGCCTTAATGCAAGACTTACCTACTTGTTAGAAAATGGATGTGTAACATTACAAACATGATAAAACAGCTTGTTATCACATCCAAACACTGTTTTCATTCAAAATATGAGTTTTCTTTTCATTCTTCAAAAGTTGCACTTTTGCCACAAGTTATGCTCAGAAACACTGTTTAGAGCTCTTACAACGCCAGCAAACGCTGTTTTGAACGCCTTAATGCAAGCCTTACCTACTTGTTAGGAAATGCATGTGTAACATTACAAACATGATAAAACAGCTTGTTATCACATCCAAACACTGTTTTAGAACAAAATATGAGTTTTCAGTTCATTCTTCAAAAGTTGCACTTTTGCTCCAAGTTATGCTCAGAAACACTGTTTAGAGCGCTTACAGCGCCAGCAAACGCTGTTTTGAACGCCTTAATGCAAGACTTACTACTTGTTAGAAAATGGATGTGTAACATTACAAACATGATAAAACAGCTTGTTATCACATCCAAACACTGTTTTCATTCAAAATATGAGTTTTCTTTTCATTCTTCAAAAGTTGCACTTTTGCCACAAGTTATGCTCAGAAACACTGTTTAGAGCTCTTACAACGCCAGCAAACGCTGTTTTGAACGCCTTAATGCAAGCCTTACTACTTGTTAGGAAATGCATGTGTAACATTACAAACATGATAAAACAGCTTGTTATCACATCCAAACACTGTTTTGGAACAAAATATGAGTTTTCAGTTCATTCTTCAAAAGTTGCACTTTTGCTCCAAGTTATGCTCAGAAACACTGTTTAGAGCGCTTACAGAGCCAGCAAACGCTGTTTTGAACGCCTTAATACAAGACTTACTACTTGTTTGGAAATGCATGTGTAACATTACAAACATGATAAAACAGCTTGTTATCACATCCAAACACTGTTTTAGAACAAAATATGAGTTTTCAGTTCATTCTTCAAAAGTTGCACTTTTGCTCCATGTTATGCTCAGAAACACTGTTTAGAGCGCTTACAGCGCCAGCAAACGCTGTTTTGAACGCCTTAATGCAAGACTTACTACTTGTTAGAAAATGGATGTGTAACATTACAAACATGATAAAACAGCTTGTTATCACATCCAAACACTGTTTTCATTCAAAATATGAGTTTTCTTTTCATTCTTCAAAAGTTGCACTTTTGCCACAAGTTATGCTCAGAAACACTGTTTAGAGCTCTTACAACGCCAGCAAACGCTGTTTTGAACGCCTTAATGCAAGCCTTACCTACTTGTTAGGAAATGCATGTGTAACATTACAAACATGATAAAACAGCTTGTTATCACATCCAAACACTGTTTTAGAACAAAATATGAGTTTTCAGTTCATTCTTCAAAAGTTGCACTTTTGCTCCAAGTTATGCTCAGAAACACTGTTTAGAGCGCTTACAGCGCCAGCAAACGCTGTTTTGAACGCCTTAATGCAAGCCTTACCTACTTGTTAGGAAATGCATGTGTAACATTACAAACATGATAAAACAGCTTGTTATCACATCAAAACACTGTTTTAGAACAAAATATGAGTTTTCAGTTCATTCTTCAAAAGTTGCACTTTTGCTCCAAGTTATGCTCAGAAACACTGTTTAGAGCGCTTACAGCGCCAGCAAACGCTGTTTTGAACGCCTTAATGCAAGACTTACCTACTTGTTAGAAAATGGATGTGTAACATTACAAACATGATAAAACAGCTTGTTATCACATCCAAACACTGTTTTCATTCAAAATATGAGTTTTCAGTTCATTCTTCAAAAGTTGCACTTTTGCTCCTAGTTATGCTCAGAAACACTGTTTAGAGCGCTTACAGCGCCAGCAAACGCTGTTTTGAACGCCTTAATGCAAGACTTACTACTTGTTTGGAAATGCATGTGTAACATTACAAACATGATAAAACAGCTTGTTATCACATCCAAACACTGTTTTAGAACAAAATATGAGTTTTCAGTTCATTCTTCAAAAGTTGCACTTTTGCTCCAAGTTATGCTCAGAAACACTGTTTAGAGCGCTTACAGCGCCAGCAAACGCTGTTTTGAACGCCTTAATGCAAGCCTTACCTACTTGTTAGGAAATG
>NW_027507433.1:0-40124 GCF_052324685.1 Brachyhypopomus gauderio
GATCTGCAATCAATAGATCAAACGCCACATCTCACTTTTGATTCACAGAATGCCACGCTTTTGAACACCTGATCACCTGGAGTTGATACCAGCTGGAAGTTAACAGTGAGTAGACTCTTATGGAGATTCATGTATTTGAATTTACTTCTTAAGCCATTGGCAACTCAGAATCAATGACATCTGTGCACTCCTCCTTGAGCTTGAGGAAGTCAAAGGAATTGATCTCGATTCTACTCCTACACATTTGAGCTGCAATGGCCGAGAGGTTAAGGCGTTGGACTCGAAATCCAATGGGGTTTCCCCGCGCAGGTTCGACTCCTGCTTGCAGCGTAGAGAAGAAAATGTTGTATCCCTTTTTGGATGTGTGGTAAAATAGAGTCTACTCTCCTCATGGTTGCCAGTTTTGAATATGCTTCTCATGCCATTTGTAAATTTGTGCTGTCAAACTGTAGCAGTCCAGTGGAAAGACTGTCTGGTCACTGGTTTCTCTGCCTTGTGCTTAAAAAGAAAGAACTCCCCGTCAGGGAATCGAACCCCGGTCTTCCGCGTGACAGGCGGAGATACTATCCACTATACTAACGAGGACGTATGTCTTATCATGCAGTGATGCTGAGTGAGGTGACTTGCACCTGTACCCTTGATTTTGAAAGTTGCATAAAAAAGATCTGCAATCAATAGATCAAACGCCACATCTCACTTTTGATTCACAGAATGCCACGCTTTTGAACACCTGATCACCTGGAGTTGATACCAGCTGGAAGTTAACAGTGAGTAGACTCTTATGGAGATTCATGTATTTGAATTTACTTCTTAAGCCATTGGCAACTCAGAATCAATGACATCTGTGCACTCCTCCTTGAGCTTGAGGAAGTCAAAGGAATTGATCTCGATTCTACTCCTACACATTTGAGCTGCAATGGCCGAGAGGTTAAGGCGTTGGACTCGAAATCCAATGGGGTTTCCCCGCGCAGGTTCGACTCCTGCTTGCAGCGTAGAGAAGAAAATGTTGTATCCCTTTTTGGATGTGTGGTAAAATAGAGTCTACTCTCCTCATGGTTGCCAGTTTTGAATATGCTTCTCATGCCATTTGTAAATTTGTGCTGTCAAACTGTAGCAGTCCAGTGGAAAGACTGTCTGGTCACTGGTTTCTCTGCCTTGTGCTTAAAAAGAAAGAACTCCCCGTCGGGGAATCGAACCCCGGTCTTCCGCGTGACAGGCGGAGATACTATCCACTATACTAACGAGGACGTATGTCTTATCATGCAGTGATGCTGAGTGAGGTGACTTGCACCTGTACCCTTGATTTTGAAAGTTGCATAAAAAAGATCTGCAATCAATAGATCAAACGCCACATCTCACTTTTGATTCACAGAATGCCACGCTTTTGAACACCTGATCACCTGGAGTTGATACCAGCTTGAAGTTAACAGTGAGTAGACTCTTATGGAGATTCATGTATTTGAATTTACTTCTTAAGCCATTGGCAACTCAGAATCAATGACATCTGTGCACTCCTCCTTGAGCTTGAGGAAGTCAAAGGAATTGATCTCGATTGTACTCCTACACATTTGGGCTGCAATGGCCGAGAGGTTAAGGCGTTGGACTCGAAATCCAATGGGGTTTCCCCGCGCAGGTTCGACTCCTGCTTGCAGCGTAGAGAAGAAAATGTTGTATCCCTTTTTGGATGTGTGGTAAAATAGAGTCTACTCTCCTCATGCTTGCCAGTTTTGAATATGCTTCTCATGCCATTTGTAAATTTGTGCTGTCAAACTGTAGCAGTCCAGTGGAAAGACTGTCTGGTCACTGGTTTCTCTGCCTTGTGCTTAAAAAGAAAGAACTCCCCGTCGGGGAATCGAACCCCGGTCTTCCGCGTGACAGGCGGAGATACTATCCACTATACTAACGAGGACGTATGTCTTATCATGCAGTGATGCTGAGTGAGGTGACTTGCACCTGTACCCTTGATTTTGAAAGTTGAATAAAAAAGATCTGCAATCAATAGATCAAACGCCACATCTCACTTTTGATTCACAGAATGCCACGCTTTTGAACACCTGATCACCTGGAGTTGATACCAGCTTGAAGTTAACAGTGAGTAGACTCTTATGGAGATTCATGTATTTGAATTTACTTCTTAAGCCATTGGCAACTCAGAATCAATGACATCTGTGCACTCCTCCTTGAGCTTGAGGAAGTCAAAGGAATTGATCTCGATTGTACTCCTACACATTTGGGCTGCAATGGCCGAGAGGTTAAGGCGTTGGACTCGAAATCCAATGGGGTTTCCCCGCGCAGGTTCGACTCCTGCTTGCAGCGTAGAGAAGAAAATGTTGTATCCCTATTTGGATGTGTGGTAAAATAGAGTCTACTCTCCTCATGCTTGCCAGTTTTGAATATGCTTCTCATGCCATTTGTAAATTTGTGCTGTCAAACTGTAGCAGTCCAGTGGAAAGACTGTCTGGTCACTGGTTTCTCTGCCTTGTGCTTAAAAAGAAAGAACTCCCCGTCAGGGAATCGAACCCCGGTCTTCCGCGTGACAGGCGGAGATACTATCCACTATACTAACGAGGACGTATGTCTTATCATGCAGTGATGCTGAGTGAGGTGACTTGCACCTGTACCCTTGATTTTGAAAGTTGCATAAAAAAGATCTGCAATCAATAGATCAAACGCCACATCTCACTTTTGATTCACAGAATGCCACGCTTTTGAACACCTGATCACCTGGAGTTGATACCAGCTGGAAGTTAACAGTGAGTAGACTCTTATGGAGATTCATGTATTTGAATTTACTTCTTAAGCCATTGGCAACTCAGAATCAATGACATCTGTGCACTCCTCCTTGAGCTTGAGGAAGTCAAAGGAATTGATCTCGATTCTACTCCTACACATTTGGGCTGCAATGGCCGAGAGGTTAAGGCGTTGGACTTGAAATCCAATGGGGTTTCCCCGCGCAGGTTCGACTCCTGCTTGCAGCGTAGAGAAGAAAATGTTGTATCCCTTTTTGGATGTGTGGTAAAATAGAGTCTACTCTCCTCATGGTTGCCAGTTTTGAATATGCTTCTCATGCCATTTGTAAATTTGTGCTGTCAAACTGTAGCAGTCCAGTGGAAAGACTGTCTGGTCACTGGTTTCTCTGCCTTGTGCTTAAAAAGAAAGAACTCCCCGTCGGGGAATCGAACCCCGGTCTTCCGCGTGACAGGCGGAGATACTATCCACTATACTAACGAGGACGTATGTCTTATCATGCAGTGATGCTGAGTGAGGTGACTTGCACCTGTACCCTTGATTTTGAAAGTTGAATAAAAAAGATCTGCAATCAATAGATCAAACGCCACATCTCACTTTTGATTCACAGAATGCCACGCTTTTGAACACCTGATCACCTGGAGTTGATACCAGCTTGAAGTTAACAGTGAGTAGACTCTTATGGAGATTCATGTATTTGAATTTACTTCTTAAGCCATTGGCAACTCAGAATCAATGACATCTGTGCACTCCTCCTTGAGCTTGAGGAAGTCAAAGGAATTGATCTCGATTCCACTCCTACACATTTGGGCTGCAATGGCCGAGAGGTTAAGGCATTGGACTCGAAATCTAATGGGGTTTCCCCGCGCAGGTTCGACTCCTGCTTGCAGCGTAGAGAAGAAAATGTTGTATCCCTTTTTGGATGTGTGGTAAAATAGAGTCTACTCTCCTCATGCTTGCCAGTTTTGAATATGCTTCTCATGCCATTTGTAAATGTGTGCTGTCAAACTGTAGCAGTCCAGTGGAAAGACTGTCTGGTCACTGGTTTCTCTGCCTTGTGCTTAAAAAGAAAGAACTCCCCGTCGGGGAATCGAACCCCGGTCTTCCGCGTGACAGGCGGAGATACTATCCACTATACTAACGAGGACATATGTCTTATCATGCAGTGATGCTGAGTGAGGTGACTTGCACCTGTACCCTTGATTTTGAAAGTTGCATTAAAAAGATCTGCAATCAATAGATCAAACGCCACATCTCACTTTTGATTCACAGAATGCCACGCTTTTGAACACCTGATCACCTGGAGTTGATACCAGCTTGAAGTTAACAGTGAGTAGACTCTTATGGAGATTCATGTATTTGAATTTACTTCTTAAGCCATTGGCAACTCAGAATCAATGACATCTGTGCACTCCTCCTTGAGCTTGAGGAAGTCAAAGGAATTGATCTCGATTCTACTCCTACACATTTGGGCTGCAATGGCCGAGAGGTTAAGGCGTTGGACTCGAAATCCAATGGGGTTTCCCCGCGCAGGTTCGACTCCTGCTTGCAGCGTAGAGAAGAAAATGTTGTATCCCTTTTTGGATGTGTGGTAAAATAGAGTCTACTCTCCTCATGGTTGCCAGTTTTGAATATGCTTCTCATGCCATTTGTAAATTTGTGCTGTCAAACTGTAGCAGTCCAGTGGAAAGACTGTCTGGTCACTGGTTTCTCTGCCTTGTGCTTAAAAAGAAAGAACTCCCCGTCGGGGAATCGAACCCCGGTCTTCCGCGTGACAGGCGGAGATACTATCCACTATACTAACGAGGACGTATGTCTTATCATGCAGTGATGCTGAGTGAGGTGACTTGCACCTGTACCCTTGATTTTGAAAGTTGAATAAAAAAGATCTGCAATCAATAGATCAAACGCCACATCTCACTTTTGATTCACAGAATGCCACGCTTTTGAACACCTGATCACCTGGAGTTGATACCAGCTTGAAGTTAACAGTGAGTAGACTCTTATGGAGATTCATGTATTTGAATTTACTTCTTAAGCCATTGGCAACTCAGAATCAATGACATCTGTGCACTCCTCCTTGAGCTTGAGGAAGTCAAAGGAATTGATCTCGATTCCACTCCTACACATTTGGGCTGCAATGGCCGAGAGGTTAAGGCATTGGACTCGAAATCTAATGGGGTTTCCCCGCGCAGGTTCGACTCCTGCTTGCAGCGTAGAGAAGAAAATGTCGTATCCCTTTTTGGATGTGTGGTAAAATAGAGTCTACTCTCCTCATGCTTGCCAGTTTTGAATATGCTTCTCATGCCATTTGTAAATTTGTGCTGTCAAACTGTAGCAGTCCAGTGGAAAGACTGTCTGGTCACTGGTTTCTCTGCCTTGTGCTTAAAAAGAAAGAACTCCCCGTCGGGGAATCGAACCCCGGTCTTCCGCGTGACAGGCGGAGATACTATCCACTATACTAACGAGGCCGTATGTCTTATCATGCAGTGATGCTGAGTGAGGTGACTTGCACCTGTACCCTTGATTTTGAAAGTTGCATAAAAAAGATCTGCAATCAATAGATCAAACGCCACATCTCACTTTTGATTCACAGAATGCCACGCTTTTGAACACCTGATCACCTGGAGTTGATACCAGCTTGAAGTTAACAGTGAGTAGACTCTTATGGAGATTCATGTATTTGAATTTACTTCTTAAGCCATTGGCAACTCAGAATCAATGACATCTGTGCACTCCTCCTTGAGCTTGAGGAAGTCAAAGGAATTGATCTCGATTCCACTCCTACACATTTGGGCTGCAATGGCCGAGAGGTTAAGGCATTGGACTCGAAATCTAATGGGGTTTCCCCGCGCAGGTTCGACTCCTGCTTGCAGCGTAGAGAAGAAAATGTTGTATCCCTTTTTGGATGTGTGGTAAAATAGAGTCTACTCTCCTCATGCTTGCCAGTTTTGAATATGCTTCTCATGCCATTTGTAAATTTGTGCTGTCAAACTGTAGCAGTCCAGTGGAAAGACTGTCTGGTCACTGGTTTCTCTGCCTTGTGCTTAAAAAGAAAGAACTCCCCGTCGGGGAATCGAACCCCGGTCTTCCGCGTGACAGGCGGAGATACTATCCACTATACTAACGAGGACGTATGTCTTATCATGCAGTGATGCTGAGTGAGGTGACTTGCACCTGTAGGGGCACCAGCGGTTACAGTCAGCTGTTTACCGGGAGCCAGAGCGCCGGACATTAGTGGCAACCTTAGATTGTTAGCTCATAGGAGGTTTTCTAGGATAGTGATTCATGTAGGGGCCAACGATATACGTCTGCGGCAGTCAGAGGTGACTAAGGCTAATGTTAAAGAGGTGGTTAAATTAGCCCAGACGATGTCCGATGCCGTAATCTGCTCTGGCCCCATCCCAATGCGGCGCGGTGATGAGCAGTACAGCAGGCTCACGTCGCTAAACCGCTGGATGTCCAAGTGGTGTTCAGAAAATCAAGTGGGCTTTATTAATAATTGGGAAGAGTTCGAGGGCAAGCCTGGTCTTTTAGGCAGGGACGGTGTCCACCCCACCCGGGATGGCGCTGCCCTGTTATCTTGCAGCATAGCCCATAGCCTGTTAGCTAGTCGGCAGAGTAGCACTAGGAGCTGCTGACTGTCCAGGGTCGCGACCAGGCCGCAGACTAACGAGTTAAACCTGTCTGCGAGCTGCTTAGAGGCGTCACCAAGTTCCCTTAGGATTGAGACTGTGTCTGTGCCCCGGGTTAAACTAAATCACAAGAAAATAGTCCGCCCGAAGTTTTTAACTAATATTCAGACTTCACATCAAATTATTACAACCTATATGACCGATCTGAAAATTGGATTAATCAATATTCGATCGCTCAACTCAAAAGCAGTTTTTGTAAATGAACTTATAACAGACCAGAAAATTGATATTCTTTGTCTAACTGAAACG
This sequence comes from Brachyhypopomus gauderio, assembly GCF_052324685.1. Classification (NCBI taxonomy): domain Eukaryota; kingdom Metazoa; phylum Chordata; class Actinopteri; order Gymnotiformes; family Hypopomidae; genus Brachyhypopomus; species Brachyhypopomus gauderio. The sequence continues at coordinate 6,693 of NW_027507433.1, forward strand.
TGGGTTCAATCTGGTGATTATTTAACTCTAAACGAAGCCACTCCTGTGGGATATAGTTATATACATAGACCTAGACTGTCAGGCAGAGGAGGTGGAATATGTATAATCTATCGTGATTGTTTAGAAATTCATCAGAAATACTTAGATATCTCAAACTCATTTGAGATGCAGTCTATTAATGTTATTAGTCCATCGGAAAATAAAAGTACATTCTCCCTAACTAATGTATACAGACCACCAGGGCCTTACTCAGATTTCTTAAACGATTTCACCGATTTTGCAGCAAATTTAGCAGTATGTAGTGACAAAATAATAATGGTAGGAGACTTTAACATACACTTTGATAATGCGGAGGATCCACTGACAAGGGCTTTTACTTCTATATTGAACTCTGTCGGCATTAAACAAAACGTAGTAGGACCTACACATTATCGAAATCATACCCTAGATCTAATATTAACGCTGGGTATCGACGTAGATAATATAAACATACTCCCGCAAACCGTAGCAATCTCCGATCATTATTTAGTAAAATTCGATTTTCACCTTAACATAAATACCCGCCCGTCTCCTCGGCAGTGTATAAAGCGCTCAATAAATTCATCAACAGCAGCACGGTTTATTGAAACCCTCCCTGACTTAACTGCTTTAGCCCACTCGCCATCCGATCCAGGAGAGTTAGATAGTCTAACCGACTACTTAGAGAATACCTGCAGATCAGCTCTAGATATAGTAGCTCCACTAAAATATAAAAAAGCTAGATCCAAAAAGCTCGCCCCATGGTACACCGACCAAACTAGAAACTTAAAACAAATAGCACGTAAATTAGAGCGGAAATGGCGATCTACTAAATTGGAAGTATTCCACTGTGCCTGGAAGGATAGCATTATTGACTACAAACGGGCACTCACTAAAGCACGCTCAGCATACTTAGCCTCACTGATAGAGAAAAATAAAAACAATCCTAGATTTCTTTTTAATACTATTTCTAAACTTACAAAAAATCAAGCAGGCACAGAACCTCAGATTCCAGTAAACCTCACTAGTAATGTATTTATAGATTTCTTTGATAATAAAATAGAGAATATTAGACAAAATATAAAACCCTTTATTAGCAATACAACTGGTATGTCATCTGGTTTGGTTGATATTGATTTAAATTACATACCGGGAGAAAAACTTGATGCTTTTCATCCACTCCCAAAATCAGAATTAGAGAAAATAATTTCTTCCTTAAATTGTACTACCTGCACATTAGACTCGGTTCCCTCAAAGTTATTAAAAGAGGTATTACCAGCTGTAACTGAACCTCTTCTAACTATAGTTAACTCATCCATTACAATAGGTCACATGCCCAAATCATGTAAATTAGCAATTATCAAACCTCTGATCAAGAAACCAAATCTTGATCCGACTGTGCTATCTAATTATAGACCCATTTCAAACACATCATTTATATCTAAGATCATAGAAAAAGCTGTTGCCCAGCAATTATGCCTATATCTGCATAGGAATAACACATTTGAAAAGTTCCAATCTGGTTTTAGGCCCCATCACAGTACTGAAACAGCATTAGTTAAAGTAACAAATGATCTCCTCCTTGCATCAGATCAAGGCTATGTATCACTGTTAGTGCTTCTTGATCTTAGTGCAGCTTTCGACACAATTGATCATAGGATCTTGCTAGAAAGGTTAGAACGCTGGGTTGGAGTCTCAGGCACAGCCCTTTCATGGTTTCAGTCTTACTTAACAAATCGCTATCAGTTTGTAGAACTCAATAATATTTCATCCAAACGTACAATGGTTAAATATGGGGTCCCGCAAGGCTCCATCTTAGGACCACTATTATTTACATTATATATGCTACCACTGGGCACAGTTATAAACAAACATGGTGTCAATTTTCACTGCTATGCGGATGACACTCAACTTTACATATCAGCCAAACCCGATGACAAACTCAGTTTAGGAAAAATTGAGGCCTGTGTAAGAGATATTAAATGCTGGATGTCTCTAAACTTCCTACAATTAAATGAGGACAAAACAGAAGTTCTCCTTGTGGGCCCTAAGGCCGCAAGACAGAAAATTCCAAATTTAATGCTTAATCTTGCAAACTATCCCATTACACCTGGCACAGTAGCCAAAAACCTAGGCATCATACTCGACTCTGACCTATCATTTGATAAATATATAGATAATACTACTAGGATAGCTTTTCTACATCTCCGCAACATTGCCAAATTAAGAAATGCATTATCACAGGATGATGCAGAAAAATTGGTGCACGCATTTGTTAGCTCTAGACTAGACTACTGCAATTCACTACTGTCAGGATGTTCAAATAGGAATCTAAATAAACTTCAAGTAGTTCAAAATGCCGCAGCTAGAGTTCTGACCAGAACTAGAAAATTTCAGCATATTAGACCAGTCCTATCAGCCCTGCATTGGCTCCCAGTTAAATTTCGTATTGATTTTAAAATTCTATTATTAGCATATAAAGCACTACACGGGCTTGCTCCTGAATACCTCCAGGAACTTATTTCCTACTATGAACCCCCACGTCAACTAAGATCACAGGGTGCTGGTCTGTTATTAGTTCCACAAATTAACAAGGTAACAGCAGGGGGAAGAGCCTTTTCTTATAAGGCCCCCCAGCTTTGGAATAATCTTCCTAAATGTGTCCGGGACTCTGACACAGTCACAATCTTTAAATCTAGGTTGAAAACCCACTTATTTAGTCTAGCGTTTGATAATTAATATCCCCCTTAGATAAAGGTACAGATCCAGGGGTTCATAGACGAAGGGTTTTATGGTAGACTGGGGTACTGGTGCTGTCATCCTGTCACTGCTCGTGGTCACTCAAGTTTGTTGACAGTGCAGTGGACGGATGCCATTGTCTCAGAATGCCCCCAAGCCTATGTTACCTTCTGGTTCTGCCTTTTTTTAGCTAGGCTGTAATAATTTAACTTAGTGCCGGAGTTGCTGCCACACTCCAGAAATGTTTATAATTTTACCTGTCCTGTATATGTCCTCATACAGAGCTAATTTTCCCTGTTTCATTTCTCCACATGGCTGCCCGCCTGCTTGAGGAATAATGAGATGAGGAGAGACAAGCGATCCATCCTGGCCGGCCACCTCCTGCCTAACCGGATGCCTACACCATGATGGACATTATTACATATTTTTCGGTCTAAATTGACATTATTGCATCTTTTACATTCTGTCTACATTCTGTCTATATTGTTGTTGTTGTCATGGTGACCGGTGTCGGCCAGAGGAGGATGGGTTCCCCCCCTGAGTCTTGGTTCCTCTCAAGGTTTCTTCCTCATGCAAAAAAACTAGGGAGTTTTTCCTTGCCACTGTCGCCTTTGGCTTGCTCACTGGGGGCTAGGACTCGGCACTTGTAAAGCTGCTTTGTGACAACAACTGTTGTAAAAAGCGCTATATAAATAAAATTTGATTGATTGATTGATACCCTTGATTTTGAAAGTTGCATAAGAAAGATCTGCAATCAATAGATCAAACGCCACATCTCACTTTTGATTCACAGAATGCCACGCTTTTGAACACCTGATCACCTGGAGTTGATACCAGCTTGAAGTTAACAGTGAGTAGACTCTTATGGAGATTCATGTATTTGAATTTACTTCTTAAGCCATTGGCAACTCAGAATCAATGACATCTGTGCACTCCTCCTTGAGCTTGAGGAAGTCAAAGGAATTGATCTCGATTCCACTCCTACACATTTGGGCTGCAATGGCCGAGAGGTTAAGGCATTGGACTCGAAATCTAATGGGGTTTCCCCGCGCAGGTTCGACTCCTGCTTGCAGCGTAGAGAAGAAAATGTTGTATCCCTTTTTGGATGTGTGGTAAAATAGAGTCTACTCTCCTCATGCTTGCCAGTTTTGAATATGCTTCTCATGCCATTTGTAAATTTGTGCTGTCAAACTGTAGCAGTCCAGTGGAAAGACTGTCTGGTCACTGGTTTCTCTGCCTTGTGCTTAAAAAGAAAGAACTCCCCGTCGGGGAATCGAACCCCGGTCTTCCGCGTGACAGGCGGAGATACTATCCACTATACTAACGAGGACGTATGTCTTATCATGCAGTGATGCTGAGTGAGGTGACTTGCACCTGTACCCTTGATTTTGAAAGTTGCATAAGAAAGATCTGCAATCAATAGATCAAACGCCACATCTCACTTTTGATTCACAGAATGCCAAGCTTTTGAACACCTGATCACCTGGAGTTGATACCAGCTTGAAGTTAACAGTGAGTAGACTCTTATGGAGATTCATGTATTTGAATTTACTTCTTAAGCCATTGGCAACTCAGAATCAATGACATCTGTGCACTCCTCCTTGAGCTTGAGGAAGTCAAAGGAATTGATCTCGATTCTACTCCTACACATTTGGGCTGCAATGGCCGAGAGGTTAAGGCGTTGGACTCGAAATCCAATGGGGTTTCCCCGCGCAGGTTCGACTCCTGCTTGCAGCGTAGAGAAGAAAATGTTGTATCCCTTTTTGGATGTGTGGTAAAATAGAGTCTACTCTCCTCATGGTTGCCAGTTTTGAATATGCTTCTCATGCCATTTGTAAATTTGTGCTGTCAAACTGTAGCAGTCCAGTGGAAAGACTGTCTGGTCACTGGTTTCTCTGCCTTGTGCTTAAAAAGAAAGAACTCCCCGTCGGGGAATCAAACCCCGGTTTTCCGCGTGACAGGCGGAGATACTATCCACTATACTAACGAGGACGTATGTCTTATCATGCAGTGATGCTGAGTGAGGTGACTTGCACCTGTACCCTTGATTTTGAAAGTTGCATAAGAAAGATCTGCAATCAATAGATCAAACGCCACATCTCACTTTTGATTCACAGAATGCCACGCTTTTGAACACCTGATCACCTGGAGTTGATACCAGCTTGAAGTTAACAGTGAGTAGACTCTTATGGAGATTCATGTATTTGAATTTACTTCTTAAGCCATTGGCAACTCAGAATCAATGACATCTGTGCACTCCTCCTTGAGCTTGAGGAAGTCAAAGGAATTGATCTCGATTCTACTCCTACACGTTTGGGCTGCAATGGCCGAGAGGTTAAGGCGTTGGACTTGAAATCCAATGGGGTTTCCCCGCGCAGGTTCGACTCCTGCTTGCAGCATAGAGAAGAAAATATTGTATCCCTTTTTGGATGTGTGGTAAAATAGAGTCTACTCTCCTCATGCTTGCCAGTTTTGAATATGCTTCTCATGCCATTTGTAAATTTGTGCTGTCAAACTGTAGCAGTCCAGTGGAAAGACTGTCTGGTCACTGGTTTCTCTGCCTTGTGCTTAAAAAGAAAGAACTCCCCGTCGGGGAATCGAACCCCGGTCTTCCGCGTGACAGGCGGAGATACTATCCACTATACTAACGAGGACGTATGTCTTATCATGCAGTGATGCTGAGTGAGGTGACTTGCACCTGTACCCTTGATTTTGAAAGTTGCATAAGAAAGATCTGCAATCAATAGATCAAACGCCACATCTCACTTTTGATTCACAGAATGCCACGCTTTTGAACACCTGATCACCTGGAGTTGATACCAGCTTGAAGTTAACAGTGAGTAGACTCTTATGGAGATTCATGTATTTGAATTTACTTCTTAAGCCATTGGCAACTCAGAATCAATGACATCTGTGCACTCCTCCTTGAGCTTGAGGAAGTCAAAGGAATTGATCTCGATTCTACTCCTACACATTTGGGCTGCAATGGCCGAGAGGTTAAGGCGTTGGACTCGAAATCCAATGGGGTTTCCCCGCGCAGGTTCGACTCCTGCTTGCAGCGTAGAGAAGAAAATATTGTATCCCTTTTTGGATGTGTGGTAAAATAGAGTCTACTCTCCTCATGCTTGCCAGTTTTGAATATGCTTCTCATGCCATTTGTAAATTTGTGCTGTCAAACTGTAGCAGTCCAGTGGAAAGACTGTCTGGTCACTGGTTTCTCTGCCTTGTGCTTAAAAAGAAAGAACTCCCCGTCGGGGAATCGAACCCCGGTCTTCCGCGTGACAGGCGGAGATACTATTCACTATACTAACGAGGACGTATGTCTTATCATGCAGTGATGCTGAGTGAGGTGACTTGCACCTGTACCCTTGATTTTGAAAGTTGCATAAGAAAGATCTGCAATCAATAGATCAAACGCCACATCTCACTTTTGATTCACAGAATGCCACGCTTTTGAACACCTGATCACCTGGAGTTGATACCAGCTTGAAGTTAACAGTGAGTAGACTCTTATGGAGATTCATGTATTTGAATTTACTTCTTAAGCCATTGGCAACTCAGAATCAATGACATCTGTGCACTCCTCCTTGAGCTTGAGGAAGTCAAAGGAATTGATCTCGATTCTACTCCTACACATTTGGGCTGCAATGGCCGAGAGGTTAAGGCGTTGGACTCGAAATCCAATGGGGTTTCCCCGCGCAGGTTCGACTCCTGCTTGCAGCGTAGAGAAGAAAATATCGTATCCCTTTTTGGATGTGTGGTAAAATAGAGTCTACTCTCCTCATGCTTGCCAGTTTTGAATATGCTTCTCATGCCATTTGTAAATTTGTGCTGTCAAACTGTAGCAGTCCAGTGGAAAGACTGTCTGGTCACTGGTTTCTCTGCCTTGTGCTTAAAAAAAAAGAACTCCCCGTCCGGGAATCGAACCCCGGTCTTCCGCGTGACAGGCGGAGATACTATCCACTATACTAACGAGGACGTATGTCTTATCATGCAGTGATGCTGAGTGAGGTGACTTGCACCTGTACCCTTGATTTTGAAAGTTGCATAAGAAAGATCTGCAATCAATAGATCAAACGCCACATCTCACTTTTGATTCACAGAATGCCACGCTTTTGAACACCTGATCACCTGGAGTTGATACCAGCTTGAAGTTAACAGTGAGTAGACTCTTATGGAGATTCATGTATTTGAATTTACTTCTTAAGCCATTGGCAACTCATAAGCAATCACATCTGTGCACTCCTCCTTGAGCTTGAGGAAGTCAAAGGAATTGATCTCGATTCTACTCCTACACATTTGGGCTGCAATGGCCGAGAGGTTAAGGCGTTGGACTCGAAATCCAATGGGGTTTCCCCGCGCAGGTTCGACTCCTGCTTGCAGCGTAGAGAAGAAAATGTTGTATCCCTTTTTGGATGTGTGGTAAAATAGAGTCTACTCTCCTCATGGTTGCCAGTTTTGAATATGCTTCTCATGCCATTTGTAAATTTGTGCTGTCAAACTGTAGCAGTCCAGTGGAAAGACTGTCTGGTCACTGGTTTCTCTGCCTTGTGCTTAAAAAGAAAGAACTCCCCGTCGGGGAATCGAACCCCGGTTTTCCGCGTGACAGGCGGAGATACTATCCACTATACTAACGAGGACGTATGTCTTATCATGCAGTGATGCTGAGTGAGGTGACTTGCACCTGTACCCTTGATTTTGAAAGTTGCATAAGAAAGATCTGCAATCAATAGATCAAACGCCACATCTCACTTTTGATTCACAGAATGCCACGCTTTTGAACACCTGATCACCTGGAGTTGATACCAGCTTGAAGTTAACAGTGAGTAGACTCTTATGGAGATTCATGTATTTGAATTTACTTCTTAAGCCATTGGCAACTCAGAATCAATGACATCTGTGCACTCCTCCTTGAGCTTGAGGAAGTCAAAGGAATTGATCTCGATTCTACTCCTACACGTTTGGGCTGCAATGGCCGAGAGGTTAAGGCGTTGGACTTGAAATCCAATGGGGTTTCCCCGCGCAGGTTCGACTCCTGCTTGCAGCGTAGAGAAGAAAATATTGTATCCCTTTTTGGATGTGTGGTAAAATAGAGTCTACTCTCCTCATGCTTGCCAGTTTTGAATATGCTTCTCATGCCATTTGTAAATTTGTGCTGTCAAACTGTAGCAGTCCAGTGGAAAGACTGTCTGGTCACTGGTTTCTCTGCCTTGTGCTTAAAAAGAAAGAACTCCCCGTCGGGGAATCGAACCCCGGTCTTCCGCGTGACAGGCGGAGATACTATTCACTATACTAACGAGGACGTATGTCTTATCATGCAGTGATGCTGAGTGAGGTGACTTGCACCTGTACCCTTGATTTTGAAAGTTGCATAAGAAAGATCTGCAATCAATAGATCAAACGCCACATCTCACTTTTGATTCACAGAATGCCACGCTTTTGAACACCTGATCACCTGGAGTTGATACCAGCTGGAAGTTAACAGTGAGTAGACTCTTATGGAGATTCATGTATTTGAATTTACTTCTTAAGCCATTGGCAACTCAGAATCAATGACATCTGTGCACTCCTCCTTGAGCTTGAGGAAGTCAAAGGAATTGATCTCGATTCTACTCCTACACATTTGGGCTGCAATGGCCGAGAGGTTAAGGCGTTGGACTTGAAATCCAATGGGGTTTCCCCGCGCAGGTTCGACTCCTGCTTGCAGCGTAGAGAAGAAAATGTTGTATCCCTTTTTGGATGTGTGGTAAAATAGAGTCTACTCTCCTCATGGTTGCCAGTTTTGAATATGCTTCTCATGCCATTTGTAAATTTGTGCTGTCAAACTGTAGCAGTCCAGTGGAAAGACTGTCTGGTCACTGGTTTCTCTGCCTTGTGCTTAAAAAGAAAGAACTCCCCGTCGGGGAATCGAACCCCGGTCTTCCGCGTGACAGGCGGAGATACTATCCACTATACTAACGAGGACGTATGTCTTATCATGCAGTGATGCTGAGTGAGGTGACTTGCACCTGTACCCTTGATTTTGAAAGTTGAATAAAAAAGATCTGCAATCAATAGATCAAACGCCACATCTCACTTTTGATTCACAGAATGCCACGCTTTTGAACACCTGATCACCTGGAGTTGATACCAGCTTGAAGTTAACAGTGAGTAGACTCTTATGGAGATTCATGTATTTGAATTTACTTCTTAAGCCATTGGCAACTCAGAATCAATGACATCTGTGCACTCCTCCTTGAGCTTGAGGAAGTCAAAGGAATTGATCTCGATTCCACTCCTACACATTTGGGCTGCAATGGCCGAGAGGTTAAGGCATTGGACTCGAAATCTAATGGGGTTTCCCCGCGCAGGTTCGACTCCTGCTTGCAGCGTAGAGAAGAAAATGTTGTATCCCTTTTTGGATGTGTGGTAAAATAGAGTCTACTCTCCTCATGCTTGCCAGTTTTGAATATGCTTCTCATGCCATTTGTAAATGTGTGCTGTCAAACTGTAGCAGTCCAGTGGAAAGACTGTCTGGTCACTGGTTTCTCTGCCTTGTGCTTAAAAAGAAAGAACTCCCCGTCGGGGAATCGAACCCCGGTCTTCCGCGTGACAGGCGGAGATACTATCCACTATACTAACGAGGACATATGTCTTATCATGCAGTGATGCTGAGTGAGGTGACTTGCACCTGTACCCTTGATTTTGAAAGTTGCATTAAAAAGATCTGCAATCAATAGATCAAACGCCACATCTCACTTTTGATTCACAGAATGCCACGCTTTTGAACACCTGATCACCTGGAGTTGATACCAGCTTGAAGTTAACAGTGAGTAGACTCTTATGGAGATTCATGTATTTGAATTTACTTCTTAAGCCATTGGCAACTCAGAATCAATGACATCTGTGCACTCCTCCTTGAGCTTGAGGAAGTCAAAGGAATTGATCTCGATTCTACTCCTACACATTTGGGCTGCAATGGCCGAGAGGTTAAGGCGTTGGACTCGAAATCCAATGGGGTTTCCCCGCGCAGGTTCGACTCCTGCTTGCAGCGTAGAGAAGAAAATGTTGTATCCCTTTTTGGATGTGTGGTAAAATAGAGTCTACTCTCCTCATGGTTGCCAGTTTTGAATATGCTTCTCATGCCATTTGTAAATTTGTGCTGTCAAACTGTAGCAGTCCAGTGGAAAGACTGTCTGGTCACTGGTTTCTCTGCCTTGTGCTTAAAAAGAAAGAACTCCCCGTCGGGGAATCGAACCCCGGTCTTCCGCGTGACAGGCGGAGATACTATCCACTATACTAACGAGGACGTATGTCTTATCATGCAGTGATGCTGAGTGAGGTGACTTGCACCTGTACCCTTGATTTTGAAAGTTGAATAAAAAAGATCTGCAATCAATAGATCAAACGCCACATCTCACTTTTGATTCACAGAATGCCACGCTTTTGAACACCTGATCACCTGGAGTTGATACCAGCTTGAAGTTAACAGTGAGTAGACTCTTATGGAGATTCATGTATTTGAATTTACTTCTTAAGCCATTGGCAACTCAGAATCAATGACATCTGTGCACTCCTCCTTGAGCTTGAGGAAGTCAAAGGAATTGATCTCGATTCCACTCCTACACATTTGGGCTGCAATGGCCGAGAGGTTAAGGCATTGGACTCGAAATCTAATGGGGTTTCCCCGCGCAGGTTCGACTCCTGCTTGCAGCGTAGAGAAGAAAATGTCGTATCCCTTTTTGGATGTGTGGTAAAATAGAGTCTACTCTCCTCATGCTTGCCAGTTTTGAATATGCTTCTCATGCCATTTGTAAATTTGTGCTGTCAAACTGTAGCAGTCCAGTGGAAAGACTGTCTGGTCACTGGTTTCTCTGCCTTGTGCTTAAAAAGAAAGAACTCCCCATCGGGGAATCGAACCCCGGTCTTCCGCGTGACAGGCGGAGATACTATCCACTATACTAACGAGGCCGTATGTCTTATCATGCAGTGATGCTGAGTGAGGTGACTTGCACCTGTACCCTTGATTTTGAAAGTTGCATAAAAAAGATCTGCAATCAATAGATCAAACGCCACATCTCACTTTTGATTCACAGAATGCCACGCTTTTGAACACCTGATCACCTGGAGTTGATACCAGCTTGAAGTTAACAGTGAGTAGACTCTTATGGAGATTCATGTATTTGAATTTACTTCTTAAGCCATTGGCAACTCAGAATCAATGACATCTGTGCACTCCTCCTTGAGCTTGAGGAAGTCAAAGGAATTGATCTCGATTCCACTCCTACACATTTGGGCTGCAATGGCCGAGAGGTTAAGGCATTGGACTCGAAATCTAATGGGGTTTCCCCGCGCAGGTTCGACTCCTGCTTGCAGCGTAGAGAAGAAAATGTTGTATCCCTTTTTGGATGTGTGGTAAAATAGAGTCTACTCTCCTCATGCTTGCCAGTTTTGAATATGCTTCTCATGCCATTTGTAAATTTGTGCTGTCAAACTGTAGCAGTCCAGTGGAAAGACTGTCTGGTCACTGGTTTCTCTGCCTTGTGCTTAAAAAGAAAGAACTCCCCGTCGGGGAATCGAACCCCGGTCTTCCGCGTGACAGGCGGAGATACTATCCACTATACTAACGAGGACGTATGTCTTATCATGCAGTGATGCTGAGTGAGGTGACTTGCACCTGTAGGGGCACCAGCGGTTACAGTCAGCTGTTTACCGGGAGCCAGAGCGCCGGACATTAGTGGCAACCTTAGATTGTTAGCTCATAGGAGGTTTTCTAGGATAGTGATTCATGTAGGGGCCAACGATATACGTCTGCGGCAGTCAGAGGTGACTAAGGCTAATGTTAAAGAGGTGGTTAAATTAGCCCAGACGATGTCCGATGCCGTAATCTGCTCTGGCCCCATCCCAATGCGGCGCGGTGATGAGCAGTACAGCAGGCTCACGTCGCTAAACCGCTGGATGTCCAAGTGGTGTTCAGAAAATCAAGTGGGCTTTATTAATAATTGGGAAGAGTTCGAGGGCAAGCCTGGTCTTTTAGGCAGGGACGGTGTCCACCCCACCCGGGATGGCGCTGCCCTGTTATCTTGCAGCATAGCCCATAGCCTGTTAGCTAGTCGGCAGAGTAGCACTAGGAGCTGCTGACTGTCCAGGGTCGCGACCAGGCCGCAGACTAACGAGTTAAACCTGTCTGCGAGCTGCTTAGAGGCGTCACCAAGTTCCCTTAGGATTGAGACTGTGTCTGTGCCCCGGGTTAAACTAAATCACAAGAAAATAGTCCGCCCGAAGTTTTTAACTAATATTCAGACTTCACATCAAATTATTACAACCTATATGACCGATCTGAAAATTGGATTAATCAATATTCGATCGCTCAACTCAAAAGCAGTTTTTGTAAATGAACTTATAACAGACCAGAAAATTGATATTCTTTGTCTAACTGAAACGTGGGTTCAATCTGGTGATTATTTAACTCTAAACGAAGCCACTCCTGTGGGATATAGTTATATACATAGACCTAGACTGTCAGGCAGAGGAGGTGGAATATGTATAATCTATCGTGATTGTTTAGAAATTCATCAGAAATACTTAGATATCTCAAACTCATTTGAGATGCAGTCTATTAATGTTATTAGTCCATCGGAAAATAAAAGTACATTCTCCCTAACTAATGTATACAGACCACCAGGGCCTTACTCAGATTTCTTAAACGATTTCACCGATTTTGCAGCAAATTTAGCAGTATGTAGTGACAAAATAATAATGGTAGGAGACTTTAACATACACTTTGATAATGCGGAGGATCCACTGACAAGGGCTTTTACTTCTATATTGAACTCTGTCGGCATTAAACAAAACGTAGTAGGACCTACACATTATCGAAATCATACCCTAGATCTAATATTAACGCTGGGTATCGACGTAGATAATATAAACATACTCCCGCAAACCGTAGCAATCTCCGATCATTATTTAGTAAAATTCGATTTTCACCTTAACATAAATACCCGCCCGTCTCCTCGGCAGTGTATAAAGCGCTCAATAAATTCATCAACAGCAGCACGGTTTATTGAAACCCTCCCTGACTTAACTGCTTTAGCCCACTCGCCATCCGATCCAGGAGAGTTAGATAGTCTAACCGACTACTTAGAGAATACCTGCAGATCAGCTCTAGATATAGTAGCTCCACTAAAATATAAAAAAGCTAGATCCAAAAAGCTCGCCCCATGGTACACCGACCAAACTAGAAACTTAAAACAAATAGCACGTAAATTAGAGCGGAAATGGCGATCTACTAAATTGGAAGTATTCCACTGTGCCTGGAAGGATAGCATTATTGACTACAAACGGGCACTCACTAAAGCACGCTCAGCATACTTAGCCTCACTGATAGAGAAAAATAAAAACAATCCTAGATTTCTTTTTAATACTATTTCTAAACTTACAAAAAATCAAGCAGGCACAGAACCTCAGATTCCAGTAAACCTCACTAGTAATGTATTTATAGATTTCTTTGATAATAAAATAGAGAATATTAGACAAAATATAAAACCCTTTATTAGCAATACAACTGGTATGTCATCTGGTTTGGTTGATATTGATTTAAATTACATACCGGGAGAAAAACTTGATGCTTTTCATCCACTCCCAAAATCAGAATTAGAGAAAATAATTTCTTCCTTAAATTGTACTACCTGCACATTAGACTCGGTTCCCTCAAAGTTATTAAAAGAGGTATTACCAGCTGTAACTGAACCTCTTCTAACTATAGTTAACTCATCCATTACAATAGGTCACATGCCCAAATCATGTAAATTAGCAATTATCAAACCTCTGATCAAGAAACCAAATCTTGATCCGACTGTGCTATCTAATTATAGACCCATTTCAAACACATCATTTATATCTAAGATCATAGAAAAAGCTGTTGCCCAGCAATTATGCCTATATCTGCATAGGAATAACACATTTGAAAAGTTCCAATCTGGTTTTAGGCCCCATCACAGTACTGAAACAGCATTAGTTAAAGTAACAAATGATCTCCTCCTTGCATCAGATCAAGGCTATGTATCACTGTTAGTGCTTCTTGATCTTAGTGCAGCTTTCGACACAATTGATCATAGGATCTTGCTAGAAAGGTTAGAACGCTGGGTTGGAGTCTCAGGCACAGCCCTTTCATGGTTTCAGTCTTACTTAACAAATCGCTATCAGTTTGTAGAACTCAATAATATTTCATCCAAACGTACAATGGTTAAATATGGGGTCCCGCAAGGCTCCATCTTAGGACCACTATTATTTACATTATATATGCTACCACTGGGCACAGTTATAAACAAACATGGTGTCAATTTTCACTGCTATGCGGATGACACTCAACTTTACATATCAGCCAAACCCGATGACAAACTCAGTTTAGGAAAAATTGAGGCCTGTGTAAGAGATATTAAATGCTGGATGTCTCTAAACTTCCTACAATTAAATGAGGACAAAACAGAAGTTCTCCTTGTGGGCCCTAAGGCCGCAAGACAGAAAATTCCAAATTTAATGCTTAATCTTGCAAACTATCCCATTACACCTGGCACAGTAGCCAAAAACCTAGGCATCATACTCGACTCTGACCTATCATTTGATAAATATATAGATAATACTACTAGGATAGCTTTTCTACATCTCCGCAACATTGCCAAATTAAGAAATGCATTATCACAGGATGATGCAGAAAAATTGGTGCACGCATTTGTTAGCTCTAGACTAGACTACTGCAATTCACTACTGTCAGGATGTTCAAATAGGAATCTAAATAAACTTCAAGTAGTTCAAAATGCCGCAGCTAGAGTTCTGACCAGAACTAGAAAATTTCAGCATATTAGACCAGTCCTATCAGCCCTGCATTGGCTCCCAGTTAAATTTCGTATTGATTTTAAAATTCTATTATTAGCATATAAAGCACTACACGGGCTTGCTCCTGAATACCTCCAGGAACTTATTTCCTACTATGAACCCCCACGTCAACTAAGATCACAGGGTGCTGGTCTGTTATTAGTTCCACAAATTAACAAGGTAACAGCAGGGGGAAGAGCCTTTTCTTATAAGGCCCCCCAGCTTTGGAATAATCTTCCTAAATGTGTCCGGGACTCTGACACAGTCACAATCTTTAAATCTAGGTTGAAAACCCACTTATTTAGTCTAGCGTTTGATAATTAATATCCCCCTTAGATAAAGGTACAGATCCAGGGGTTCATAGACGAAGGGTTTTATGGTAGACTGGGGTACTGGTGCTGTCATCCTGTCACTGCTCGTGGTCACTCAAGTTTGTTGACAGTGCAGTGGACGGATGCCATTGTCTCAGAATGCCCCCAAGCCTATGTTACCTTCTGGTTCTGCCTTTTTTTAGCTAGGCTGTAATAATTTAACTTAGTGCCGGAGTTGCTGCCACACTCCAGAAATGTTTATAATTTTACCTGTCCTGTATATGTCCTCATACAGAGCTAATTTTCCCTGTTTCATTTCTCCACATGGCTGCCCGCCTGCTTGAGGAATAATGAGATGAGGAGAGACAAGCGATCCATCCTGGCCGGCCACCTCCTGCCTAACCGGATGCCTACACCATGATGGACATTATTACATATTTTTCGGTCTAAATTGACATTATTGCATCTTTTACATTCTGTCTACATTCTGTCTATATTGTTGTTGTTGTCATGGTGACCGGTGTCGGCCAGAGGAGGATGGGTTCCCCCCCTGAGTCTTGGTTCCTCTCAAGGTTTCTTCCTCATGCAAAAAAACTAGGGAGTTTTTCCTTGCCACTGTCGCCTTTGGCTTGCTCACTGGGGGCTAGGACTCGGCACTTGTAAAGCTGCTTTGTGACAACAACTGTTGTAAAAAGCGCTATATAAATAAAATTTGATTGATTGATTGATACCCTTGATTTTGAAAGTTGCATAAGAAAGATCTGCAATCAATAGATCAAACGCCACATCTCACTTTTGATTCACAGAATGCCACGCTTTTGAACACCTGATCACCTGGAGTTGATACCAGCTTGAAGTTAACAGTGAGTAGACTCTTATGGAGATTCATGTATTTGAATTTACTTCTTAAGCCATTGGCAACTCAGAATCAATGACATCTGTGCACTCCTCCTTGAGCTTGAGGAAGTCAAAGGAATTGATCTCGATTCCACTCCTACACATTTGGGCTGCAATGGCCGAGAGGTTAAGGCATTGGACTCGAAATCTAATGGGGTTTCCCCGCGCAGGTTCGACTCCTGCTTGCAGCGTAGAGAAGAAAATGTTGTATCCCTTTTTGGATGTGTGGTAAAATAGAGTCTACTCTCCTCATGCTTGCCAGTTTTGAATATGCTTCTCATGCCATTTGTAAATTTGTGCTGTCAAACTGTAGCAGTCCAGTGGAAAGACTGTCTGGTCACTGGTTTCTCTGCCTTGTGCTTAAAAAGAAAGAACTCCCCGTCGGGGAATCGAACCCCGGTCTTCCGCGTGACAGGCGGAGATACTATCCACTATACTAACGAGGACGTATGTCTTATCATGCAGTGATGCTGAGTGAGGTGACTTGCACCTGTACCCTTGATTTTGAAAGTTGCATAAGAAAGATCTGCAATCAATAGATCAAACGCCACATCTCACTTTTGATTCACAGAATGCCAAGCTTTTGAACACCTGATCACCTGGAGTTGATACCAGCTTGAAGTTAACAGTGAGTAGACTCTTATGGAGATTCATGTATTTGAATTTACTTCTTAAGCCATTGGCAACTCAGAATCAATGACATCTGTGCACTCCTCCTTGAGCTTGAGGAAGTCAAAGGAATTGATCTCGATTCTACTCCTACACATTTGGGCTGCAATGGCCGAGAGGTTAAGGCGTTGGACTCGAAATCCAATGGGGTTTCCCCGCGCAGGTTCGACTCCTGCTTGCAGCGTAGAGAAGAAAATGTTGTATCCCTTTTTGGATGTGTGGTAAAATAGAGTCTACTCTCCTCATGGTTGCCAGTTTTGAATATGCTTCTCATGCCATTTGTAAATTTGTGCTGTCAAACTGTAGCAGTCCAGTGGAAAGACTGTCTGGTCACTGGTTTCTCTGCCTTGTGCTTAAAAAGAAAGAACTCCCCGTCGGGGAATCAAACCCCGGTTTTCCGCGTGACAGGCGGAGATACTATCCACTATACTAACGAGGACGTATGTCTTATCATGCAGTGATGCTGAGTGAGGTGACTTGCACCTGTACCCTTGATTTTGAAAGTTGCATAAGAAAGATCTGCAATCAATAGATCAAACGCCACATCTCACTTTTGATTCACAGAATGCCACGCTTTTGAACACCTGATCACCTGGAGTTGATACCAGCTTGAAGTTAACAGTGAGTAGACTCTTATGGAGATTCATGTATTTGAATTTACTTCTTAAGCCATTGGCAACTCAGAATCAATGACATCTGTGCACTCCTCCTTGAGCTTGAGGAAGTCAAAGGAATTGATCTCGATTCTACTCCTACACGTTTGGGCTGCAATGGCCGAGAGGTTAAGGCGTTGGACTTGAAATCCAATGGGGTTTCCCCGCGCAGGTTCGACTCCTGCTTGCAGCATAGAGAAGAAAATATTGTATCCCTTTTTGGATGTGTGGTAAAATAGAGTCTACTCTCCTCATGCTTGCCAGTTTTGAATATGCTTCTCATGCCATTTGTAAATTTGTGCTGTCAAACTGTAGCAGTCCAGTGGAAAGACTGTCTGGTCACTGGTTTCTCTGCCTTGTGCTTAAAAAGAAAGAACTCCCCGTCGGGGAATCGAACCCCGGTCTTCCGCGTGACAGGCGGAGATACTATCCACTATACTAACGAGGACGTATGTCTTATCATGCAGTGATGCTGAGTGAGGTGACTTGCACCTGTACCCTTGATTTTGAAAGTTGCATAAGAAAGATCTGCAATCAATAGATCAAACGCCACATCTCACTTTTGATTCACAGAATGCCACGCTTTTGAACACCTGATCACCTGGAGTTGATACCAGCTTGAAGTTAACAGTGAGTAGACTCTTATGGAGATTCATGTATTTGAATTTACTTCTTAAGCCATTGGCAACTCAGAATCAATGACATCTGTGCACTCCTCCTTGAGCTTGAGGAAGTCAAAGGAATTGATCTCGATTCTACTCCTACACATTTGGGCTGCAATGGCCGAGAGGTTAAGGCGTTGGACTCGAAATCCAATGGGGTTTCCCCGCGCAGGTTCGACTCCTGCTTGCAGCGTAGAGAAGAAAATATTGTATCCCTTTTTGGATGTGTGGTAAAATAGAGTCTACTCTCCTCATGCTTGCCAGTTTTGAATATGCTTCTCATGCCATTTGTAAATTTGTGCTGTCAAACTGTAGCAGTCCAGTGGAAAGACTGTCTGGTCACTGGTTTCTCTGCCTTGTGCTTAAAAAGAAAGAACTCCCCGTCGGGGAATCGAACCCCGGTCTTCCGCGTGACAGGCGGAGATACTATTCACTATACTAACGAGGACGTATGTCTTATCATGCAGTGATGCTGAGTGAGGTGACTTGCACCTGTACCCTTGATTTTGAAAGTTGCATAAGAAAGATCTGCAATCAATAGATCAAACGCCACATCTCACTTTTGATTCACAGAATGCCACGCTTTTGAACACCTGATCACCTGGAGTTGATACCAGCTTGAAGTTAACAGTGAGTAGACTCTTATGGAGATTCATGTATTTGAATTTACTTCTTAAGCCATTGGCAACTCAGAATCAATGACATCTGTGCACTCCTCCTTGAGCTTGAGGAAGTCAAAGGAATTGATCTCGATTCTACTCCTACACATTTGGGCTGCAATGGCCGAGAGGTTAAGGCGTTGGACTCGAAATCCAATGGGGTTTCCCCGCGCAGGTTCGACTCCTGCTTGCAGCGTAGAGAAGAAAATATCGTATCCCTTTTTGGATGTGTGGTAAAATAGAGTCTACTCTCCTCATGCTTGCCAGTTTTGAATATGCTTCTCATGCCATTTGTAAATTTGTGCTGTCAAACTGTAGCAGTCCAGTGGAAAGACTGTCTGGTCACTGGTTTCTCTGCCTTGTGCTTAAAAAAAAAGAACTCCCCGTCCGGGAATCGAACCCCGGTCTTCCGCGTGACAGGCGGAGATACTATCCACTATACTAACGAGGACGTATGTCTTATCATGCAGTGATGCTGAGTGAGGTGACTTGCACCTGTACCCTTGATTTTGAAAGTTGCATAAGAAAGATCTGCAATCAATAGATCAAACGCCACATCTCACTTTTGATTCACAGAATGCCACGCTTTTGAACACCTGATCACCTGGAGTTGATACCAGCTTGAAGTTAACAGTGAGTAGACTCTTATGGAGATTCATGTATTTGAATTTACTTCTTAAGCCATTGGCAACTCATAAGCAATCACATCTGTGCACTCCTCCTTGAGCTTGAGGAAGTCAAAGGAATTGATCTCGATTCTACTCCTACACATTTGGGCTGCAATGGCCGAGAGGTTAAGGCGTTGGACTCGAAATCCAATGGGGTTTCCCCGCGCAGGTTCGACTCCTGCTTGCAGCGTAGAGAAGAAAATGTTGTATCCCTTTTTGGATGTGTGGTAAAATAGAGTCTACTCTCCTCATGGTTGCCAGTTTTGAATATGCTTCTCATGCCATTTGTAAATTTGTGCTGTCAAACTGTAGCAGTCCAGTGGAAAGACTGTCTGGTCACTGGTTTCTCTGCCTTGTGCTTAAAAAGAAAGAACTCCCCGTCGGGGAATCGAACCCCGGTTTTCCGCGTGACAGGCGGAGATACTATCCACTATACTAACGAGGACGTATGTCTTATCATGCAGTGATGCTGAGTGAGGTGACTTGCACCTGTACCCTTGATTTTGAAAGTTGCATAAGAAAGATCTGCAATCAATAGATCAAACGCCACATCTCACTTTTGATTCACAGAATGCCACGCTTTTGAACACCTGATCACCTGGAGTTGATACCAGCTTGAAGTTAACAGTGAGTAGACTCTTATGGAGATTCATGTATTTGAATTTACTTCTTAAGCCATTGGCAACTCAGAATCAATGACATCTGTGCACTCCTCCTTGAGCTTGAGGAAGTCAAAGGAATTGATCTCGATTCTACTCCTACACATTTGGGCTGCAATGGCCGAGAGGTTAAGGCGTTGGACTCGAAATCCAATGGGGTTTCCCCGCGCAGGTTCGACTCCTGCTTGCAGCGTAGAGAAGAAAATGTTGTATCCCTTTTTGGATGTGTGGTAAAATAGAGTCTACTCTCCTCATGGTTGCCAGTTTTGAATATGCTTCTCATGCCATTTGTAAATTTGTGCTGTCAAACTGTAGCAGTCCAGTGGAAAGACTGTCTGGTCACTGGTTTCTCTGCCTTGTGCTTAAAAAGAAAGAACTCCCCGTCGGGGAATCAAACCCCGGTTTTCCGCGTGACAGGCGGAGATACTATCCACTATACTAACGAGGACGTATGTCTTATCATGCAGTGATGCTGAGTGAGGTGACTTGCACCTGTACCCTTGATTTTGAAAGTTGCATAAGAAAGATCTGCAATCAATAGATCAAACGCCACATCTCACTTTTGATTCACAGAATGCCACGCTTTTGAACACCTGATCACCTGGAGTTGATACCAGCTTGAAGTTAACAGTGAGTAGACTCTTATGGAGATTCATGTATTTGAATTTACTTCTTAAGCCATTGGCAACTCAGAATCAATGACATCTGTGCACTCCTCCTTGAGCTTGAGGAAGTCAAAGGAATTGATCTCGATTCTACTCCTACACGTTTGGGTTGCAATGGCCGAGAGGTTAAGGCGTTGGACTTGAAATCCAATGGGGTTTCCCCGCGCAGGTTCGACTCCTGCTTGCAGCGTAGAGAAGAAAATGTTGTATCCCTTTTTGGATGTGTGGTAAAATAGAGTCTACTCTCCTCATGCTTGCCAGTTTTGAATATGCTTCTCATGCCATTTGTAAATTTGTGCTGTCAAACTGTAGCAGTCCAGTGGAAAGACTGTCTGGTCACTGGTTTCTCTGCCTTGTGCTTAAAAAGAAAGAACTCCCCGTCAGGGAATCGAACCCCGGTCTTCCGCGTGACAGGCGGAGATACTATCCACTATACTAACGAGGACGTATGTCTTATCATGCAGTGATGCTGAGTGAGGTGACTTGCACCTGTACCCTTGATTTTGAAAGTTGCATAAAAAAGATCTGCAATCAATAGATCAAACGCCACATCTCACTTTTGATTCACAGAATGCCACGCTTTTGAACACCTGATCACCTGGAGTTGATACCAGCTGGAAGTTAACAGTGAGTAGACTCTTATGGAGATTCATGTATTTGAATTTACTTCTTAAGCCATTGGCAACTCAGAATCAATGACATCTGTGCACTCCTCCTTGAGCTTGAGGAAGTCAAAGGAATTGATCTCGATTCTACTCCTACACATTTGAGCTGCAATGGCCGAGAGGTTAAGGCGTTGGACTCGAAATCCAATGGGGTTTCCCCGCGCAGGTTCGACTCCTGCTTGCAGCGTAGAGAAGAAAATGTTGTATCCCTTTTTGGATGTGTGGTAAAATAGAGTCTACTCTCCTCATGGTTGCCAGTTTTGAATATGCTTCTCATGCCATTTGTAAATTTGTGCTGTCAAACTGTAGCAGTCCAGTGGAAAGACTGTCTGGTCACTGGTTTCTCTGCCTTGTGCTTAAAAAGAAAGAACTCCCCGTCAGGGAATCGAACCCCGGTCTTCCGCGTGACAGGCGGAGATACTATCCACTATACTAACGAGGACGTATGTCTTATCATGCAGTGATGCTGAGTGAGGTGACTTGCACCTGTACCCTTGATTTTGAAAGTTGCATAAAAAAGATCTGCAATCAATAGATCAAACGCCACATCTCACTTTTGATTCACAGAATGCCACGCTTTTGAACACCTGATCACCTGGAGTTGATACCAGCTGGAAGTTAACAGTGAGTAGACTCTTATGGAGATTCATGTATTTGAATTTACTTCTTAAGCCATTGGCAACTCAGAATCAATGACATCTGTGCACTCCTCCTTGAGCTTGAGGAAGTCAAAGGAATTGATCTCGATTCTACTCCTACACATTTGAGCTGCAATGGCCGAGAGGTTAAGGCGTTGGACTCGAAATCCAATGGGGTTTCCCCGCGCAGGTTCGACTCCTGCTTGCAGCGTAGAGAAGAAAATGTTGTATCCCTTTTTGGATGTGTGGTAAAATAGAGTCTACTCTCCTCATGGTTGCCAGTTTTGAATATGCTTCTCATGCCATTTGTAAATTTGTGCTGTCAAACTGTAGCAGTCCAGTGGAAAGACTGTCTGGTCACTGGTTTCTCTGCCTTGTGCTTAAAAAGAAAGAACTCCCCGTCGGGGAATCGAACCCCGGTCTTCCGCGTGACAGGCGGAGATACTATCCACTATACTAACGAGGACGTATGTCTTATCATGCAGTGATGCTGAGTGAGGTGACTTGCACCTGTACCCTTGATTTTGAAAGTTGCATAAAAAAGATCTGCAATCAATAGATCAAACGCCACATCTCACTTTTGATTCACAGAATGCCACGCTTTTGAACACCTGATCACCTGGAGTTGATACCAGCTTGAAGTTAACAGTGAGTAGACTCTTATGGAGATTCATGTATTTGAATTTACTTCTTAAGCCATTGGCAACTCAGAATCAATGACATCTGTGCACTCCTCCTTGAGCTTGAGGAAGTCAAAGGAATTGATCTCGATTGTACTCCTACACATTTGGGCTGCAATGGCCGAGAGGTTAAGGCGTTGGACTCGAAATCCAATGGGGTTTCCCCGCGCAGGTTCGACTCCTGCTTGCAGCGTAGAGAAGAAAATGTTGTATCCCTTTTTGGATGTGTGGTAAAATAGAGTCTACTCTCCTCATGCTTGCCAGTTTTGAATATGCTTCTCATGCCATTTGTAAATTTGTGCTGTCAAACTGTAGCAGTCCAGTGGAAAGACTGTCTGGTCACTGGTTTCTCTGCCTTGTGCTTAAAAAGAAAGAACTCCCCGTCGGGGAATCGAACCCCGGTCTTCCGCGTGACAGGCGGAGATACTATCCACTATACTAACGAGGACGTATGTCTTATCATGCAGTGATGCTGAGTGAGGTGACTTGCACCTGTACCCTTGATTTTGAAAGTTGAATAAAAAAGATCTGCAATCAATAGATCAAACGCCACATCTCACTTTTGATTCACAGAATGCCACGCTTTTGAACACCTGATCACCTGGAGTTGATACCAGCTTGAAGTTAACAGTGAGTAGACTCTTATGGAGATTCATGTATTTGAATTTACTTCTTAAGCCATTGGCAACTCAGAATCAATGACATCTGTGCACTCCTCCTTGAGCTTGAGGAAGTCAAAGGAATTGATCTCGATTGTACTCCTACACATTTGGGCTGCAATGGCCGAGAGGTTAAGGCGTTGGACTCGAAATCCAATGGGGTTTCCCCGCGCAGGTTCGACTCCTGCTTGCAGCGTAGAGAAGAAAATGTTGTATCCCTATTTGGATGTGTGGTAAAATAGAGTCTACTCTCCTCATGCTTGCCAGTTTTGAATATGCTTCTCATGCCATTTGTAAATTTGTGCTGTCAAACTGTAGCAGTCCAGTGGAAAGACTGTCTGGTCACTGGTTTCTCTGCCTTGTGCTTAAAAAGAAAGAACTCCCCGTCAGGGAATCGAACCCCGGTCTTCCGCGTGACAGGCGGAGATACTATCCACTATACTAACGAGGACGTATGTCTTATCATGCAGTGATGCTGAGTGAGGTGACTTGCACCTGTACCCTTGATTTTGAAAGTTGCATAAAAAAGATCTGCAATCAATAGATCAAACGCCACATCTCACTTTTGATTCACAGAATGCCACGCTTTTGAACACCTGATCACCTGGAGTTGATACCAGCTGGAAGTTAACAGTGAGTAGACTCTTATGGAGATTCATGTATTTGAATTTACTTCTTAAGCCATTGGCAACTCAGAATCAATGACATCTGTGCACTCCTCCTTGAGCTTGAGGAAGTCAAAGGAATTGATCTCGATTCTACTCCTACACATTTGGGCTGCAATGGCCGAGAGGTTAAGGCGTTGGACTTGAAATCTAATGGGGTTTCCCCGCGCAGGTTCGACTCCTGCTTGCAGCGTAGAGAAGAAAATGTTGTATCCCTTTTTGGATGTGTGGTAAAATAGAGTCTACTCTCCTCATGGTTGCCAGTTTTGAATATGCTTCTCATGCCATTTGTAAATTTGTGCTGTCAAACTGTAGCAGTCCAGTGGAAAGACTGTCTGGTCACTGGTTTCTCTGCCTTGTGCTTAAAAAGAAAGAACTCCCCGTCGGGGAATCGAACCCCGGTCTTCCGCGTGACAGGCGGAGATACTATCCACTATACTAACGAGGACATATGTCTTATCATGCAGTGATGCTGAGTGAGGTGACTTGCACCTGTACCCTTGATTTTGAAAGTTGCATTAAAAAGATCTGCAATCAATAGATCAAACGCCACATCTCACTTTTGATTCACAGAATGCCACGCTTTTGAACACCTGATCACCTGGAGTTGATACCAGCTTGAAGTTAACAGTGAGTAGACTCTTATGGAGATTCATGTATTTGAATTTACTTCTTAAGCCATTGGCAACTCAGAATCAATGACATCTGTGCACTCCTCCTTGAGCTTGAGGAAGTCAAAGGAATTGATCTCGATTCTACTCCTACACATTTGGGCTGCAATGGCCGAGAGGTTAAGGCGTTGGACTCGAAATCCAATGGGGTTTCCCCGCGCAGGTTCGACTCCTGCTTGCAGCGTAGAGAAGAAAATGTTGTATCCCTTTTTGGATGTGTGGTAAAATAGAGTCTACTCTCCTCATGGTTGCCAGTTTTGAATATGCTTCTCATGCCATTTGTAAATTTGTGCTGTCAAACTGTAGCAGTCCAGTGGAAAGACTGTCTGGTCACTGGTTTCTCTGCCTTGTGCTTAAAAAGAAAGAACTCCCCGTCGGGGAATCGAACCCCGGTCTTCCGCGTGACAGGCGGAGATACTATCCACTATACTAACGAGGACGTATGTCTTATCATGCAGTGATGCTGAGTGAGGTGACTTGCACCTGTACCCTTGATTTTGAAAGTTGAATAAAAAAGATCTGCAATCAATAGATCAAACGCCACATCTCACTTTTGATTCACAGAATGCCACGCTTTTGAACACCTGATCACCTGGAGTTGATACCAGCTTGAAGTTAACAGTGAGTAGACTCTTATGGAGATTCATGTATTTGAATTTACTTCTTAAGCCATTGGCAACTCAGAATCAATGACATCTGTGCACTCCTCCTTGAGCTTGAGGAAGTCAAAGGAATTGATCTCGATTCCACTCCTACACATTTGGGCTGCAATGGCCGAGAGGTTAAGGCATTGGACTCGAAATCTAATGGGGTTTCCCCGCGCAGGTTCGACTCCTGCTTGCAGCGTAGAGAAGAAAATGTCGTATCCCTTTTTGGATGTGTGGTAAAATAGAGTCTACTCTCCTCATGCTTGCCAGTTTTGAATATGCTTCTCATGCCATTTGTAAATTTGTGCTGTCAAACTGTAGCAGTCCAGTGGAAAGACTGTCTGGTCACTGGTTTCTCTGCCTTGTGCTTAAAAAGAAAGAACTCCCCGTCGGGGAATCGAACCCCGGTCTTCCGCGTGACAGGCGGAGATACTATCCACTATACTAACGAGGCCGTATGTCTTATCATGCAGTGATGCTGAGTGAGGTGACTTGCACCTGTACCCTTGATTTTGAAAGTTGCATAAAAAAGATCTGCAATCAATAGATCAAACGCCACATCTCACTTTTGATTCACAGAATGCCACGCTTTTGAACACCTGATCACCTGGAGTTGATACCAGCTTGAAGTTAACAGTGAGTAGACTCTTATGGAGATTCATGTATTTGAATTTACTTCTTAAGCCATTGGCAACTCAGAATCAATGACATCTGTGCACTCCTCCTTGAGCTTGAGGAAGTCAAAGGAATTGATCTCGATTCCACTCCTACACATTTGGGCTGCAATGGCCGAGAGGTTAAGGCATTGGACTCGAAATCTAATGGGGTTTCCCCGCGCAGGTTCGACTCCTGCTTGCAGCGTAGAGAAGAAAATGTTGTATCCCTTTTTGGATGTGTGGTAAAATAGAGTCTACTCTCCTCATGCTTGCCAGTTTTGAATATGCTTCTCATGCCATTTGTAAATTTGTGCTGTCAAACTGTAGCAGTCCAGTGGAAAGACTGTCTGGTCACTGGTTTCTCTGCCTTGTGCTTAAAAAGAAAGAACTCCCCGTCGGGGAATCGAACCCCGGTCTTCCGCGTGACAGGCGGAGATACTATCCACTATACTAACGAGGACGTATGTCTTATCATGCAGTGATGCTGAGTGAGGTGACTTGCACCTGTAGGGGCACCAGCGGTTACAGTCAGCTGTTTACCGGGAGCCAGAGCGCCGGACATTAGTGGCAACCTTAGATTGTTAGCTCATAGGAGGTTTTCTAGGATAGTGATTCATGTAGGGGCCAACGATATACGTCTGCGGCAGTCAGAGGTGACTAAGGCTAATGTTAAAGAGGTGGTTAAATTAGCCCAGACGATGTCCGATGCCGTAATCTGCTCTGGCCCCATCCCAATGCGGCGCGGTGATGAGCAGTACAGCAGGCTCACGTCGCTAAACCGCTGGATGTCCAAGTGGTGTTCAGAAAATCAAGTGGGCTTTATTAATAATTGGGAAGAGTTCGAGGGCAAGCCTGGTCTTTTAGGCAGGGACGGTGTCCACCCCACCCGGGATGGCGCTGCCCTGTTATCTTGCAGCATAGCCCATAGCCTGTTAGCTAGTCGGCAGAGTAGCACTAGGAGCTGCTGACTGTCCAGGGTCGCGACCAGGCCGCAGACTAACGAGTTAAACCTGTCTGCGAGCTGCTTAGAGGCGTCACCAAGTTCCCTTAGGATTGAGACTGTGTCTGTGCCCCGGGTTAAACTAAATCACAAGAAAATAGTCCGCCCGAAGTTTTTAACTAATATTCAGACTTCACATCAAATTATTACAACCTATATGACCGATCTGAAAATTGGATTAATCAATATTCGATCGCTCAACTCAAAAGCAGTTTTTGTAAATGAACTTATAACAGACCAGAAAATTGATATTCTTTGTCTAACTGAAACGTGGGTTCAATCTGGTGATTATTTAACTCTAAACGAAGCCACTCCTGTGGGATATAGTTATATACATAGACCTAGACTGTCAGGCAGAGGAGGTGGAATATGTATAATCTATCGTGATTGTTTAGAAATTCATCAGAAATACTTAGATATCTCAAACTCATTTGAGATGCAGTCTATTAATGTTATTAGTCCATCGGAAAATAAAAGTACATTCTCCCTAACTAATGTATACAGACCACCAGGGCCTTACTCAGATTTCTTAAACGATTTCACCGATTTTGCAGCAAATTTAGCAGTATGTAGTGACAAAATAATAATGGTAGGAGACTTTAACATACACTTTGATAATGCGGAGGATCCACTGACAAGGGCTTTTACTTCTATATTGAACTCTGTCGGCATTAAACAAAACGTAGTAGGACCTACACATTATCGAAATCATACCCTAGATCTAATATTAACGCTGGGTATCGACGTAGATAATATAAACATACTCCCGCAAACCGTAGCAATCTCCGATCATTATTTAGTAAAATTCGATTTTCACCTTAACATAAATACCCGCCCGTCTCCTCGGCAGTGTATAAAGCGCTCAATAAATTCATCAACAGCAGCACGGTTTATTGAAACCCTCCCTGACTTAACTGCTTTAGCCCACTCGCCATCCGATCCAGGAGAGTTAGATAGTCTAACCGACTACTTAGAGAATACCTGCAGATCAGCTCTAGATATAGTAGCTCCACTAAAATATAAAAAAGCTAGATCCAAAAAGCTCGCCCCATGGTACACCGACCAAACTAGAAACTTAAAACAAATAGCACGTAAATTAGAGCGGAAATGGCGATCTACTAAATTGGAAGTATTCCACTGTGCCTGGAAGGATAGCATTATTGACTACAAACGGGCACTCACTAAAGCACGCTCAGCATACTTAGCCTCACTGATAGAGAAAAATAAAAACAATCCTAGATTTCTTTTTAATACTATTTCTAAACTTACAAAAAATCAAGCAGGCACAGAACCTCAGATTCCAGTAAACCTCACTAGTAATGTATTTATAGATTTCTTTGATAATAAAATAGAGAATATTAGACAAAATATAAAACCCTTTATTAGCAATACAACTGGTATGTCATCTGGTTTGGTTGATATTGATTTAAATTACATACCGGGAGAAAAACTTGATGCTTTTCATCCACTCCCAAAATCAGAATTAGAGAAAATAATTTCTTCCTTAAATTGTACTACCTGCACATTAGACTCGGTTCCCTCAAAGTTATTAAAAGAGGTATTACCAGCTGTAACTGAACCTCTTCTAACTATAGTTAACTCATCCATTACAATAGGTCACATGCCCAAATCATGTAAATTAGCAATTATCAAACCTCTGATCAAGAAACCAAATCTTGATCCGACTGTGCTATCTAATTATAGACCCATTTCAAACACATCATTTATATCTAAGATCATAGAAAAAGCTGTTGCCCAGCAATTATGCCTATATCTGCATAGGAATAACACATTTGAAAAGTTCCAATCTGGTTTTAGGCCCCATCACAGTACTGAAACAGCATTAGTTAAAGTAACAAATGATCTCCTCCTTGCATCAGATCAAGGCTATGTATCACTGTTAGTGCTTCTTGATCTTAGTGCAGCTTTCGACACAATTGATCATAGGATCTTGCTAGAAAGGTTAGAACGCTGGGTTGGAGTCTCAGGCACAGCCCTTTCATGGTTTCAGTCTTACTTAACAAATCGCTATCAGTTTGTAGAACTCAATAATATTTCATCCAAACGTACAATGGTTAAATATGGGGTCCCGCAAGGCTCCATCTTAGGACCACTATTATTTACATTATATATGCTACCACTGGGCACAGTTATAAACAAACATGGTGTCAATTTTCACTGCTATGCGGATGACACTCAACTTTACATATCAGCCAAACCCGATGACAAACTCAGTTTAGGAAAAATTGAGGCCTGTGTAAGAGATATTAAATGCTGGATGTCTCTAAACTTCCTACAATTAAATGAGGACAAAACAGAAGTTCTCCTTGTGGGCCCTAAGGCCGCAAGACAGAAAATTCCAAATTTAATGCTTAATCTTGCAAACTATCCCATTACACCTGGCACAGTAGCCAAAAACCTAGGCATCATACTCGACTCTGACCTATCATTTGATAAATATATAGATAATACTACTAGGATAGCTTTTCTACATCTCCGCAACATTGCCAAATTAAGAAATGCATTATCACAGGATGATGCAGAAAAATTGGTGCACGCATTTGTTAGCTCTAGACTAGACTACTGCAATTCACTACTGTCAGGATGTTCAAATAGGAATCTAAATAAACTTCAAGTAGTTCAAAATGCCGCAGCTAGAGTTCTGACCAGAACTAGAAAATTTCAGCATATTAGACCAGTCCTATCAGCCCTGCATTGGCTCCCAGTTAAATTTCGTATTGATTTTAAAATTCTATTATTAGCATATAAAGCACTACACGGGCTTGCTCCTGAATACCTCCAGGAACTTATTTCCTACTATGAACCCCCACGTCAACTAAGATCACAGGGTGCTGGTCTGTTATTAGTTCCACAAATTAACAAGGTAACAGCAGGGGGAAGAGCCTTTTCTTATAAGGCCCCCCAGCTTTGGAATAATCTTCCTAAATGTGTCCGGGACTCTGACACAGTCACAATCTTTAAATCTAGGTTGAAAACCCACTTATTTAGTCTAGCGTTTGATAATTAATATCCCCCTTAGATAAAGGTACAGATCCAGGGGTTCATAGACGAAGGGTTTTATGGTAGACTGGGGTACTGGTGCTGTCATCCTGTCACTGCTCGTGGTCACTCAAGTTTGTTGACAGTGCAGTGGACGGATGCCATTGTCTCAGAATGCCCCCAAGCCTATGTTACCTTCTGGTTCTGCCTTTTTTTAGCTAGGCTGTAATAATTTAACTTAGTGCCGGAGTTGCTGCCACACTCCAGAAATGTTTATAATTTTACCTGTCCTGTATATGTCCTCATACAGAGCTAATTTTCCCTGTTTCATTTCTCCACATGGCTGCCCGCCTGCTTGAGGAATAATGAGATGAGGAGAGACAAGCGATCCATCCTGGCCGGCCACCTCCTGCCTAACCGGATGCCTACACCATGATGGACATTATTACATATTTTTCGGTCTAAATTGACATTATTGCATCTTTTACATTCTGTCTACATTCTGTCTATATTGTTGTTGTTGTCATGGTGACCGGTGTCGGCCAGAGGAGGATGGGTTCCCCCCCTGAGTCTTGGTTCCTCTCAAGGTTTCTTCCTCATGCAAAAAAACTAGGGAGTTTTTCCTTGCCACTGTCGCCTTTGGCTTGCTCACTGGGGGCTAGGACTCGGCACTTGTAAAGCTGCTTTGTGACAACAACTGTTGTAAAAAGCGCTATATAAATAAAATTTGATTGATTGATTGATACCCTTGATTTTGAAAGTTGCATAAGAAAGATCTGCAATCAATAGATCAAACGCCACATCTCACTTTTGATTCACAGAATGCCACGCTTTTGAACACCTGATCACCTGGAGTTGATACCAGCTTGAAGTTAACAGTGAGTAGACTCTTATGGAGATTCATGTATTTGAATTTACTTCTTAAGCCATTGGCAACTCAGAATCAATGACATCTGTGCACTCCTCCTTGAGCTTGAGGAAGTCAAAGGAATTGATCTCGATTCCACTCCTACACATTTGGGCTGCAATGGCCGAGAGGTTAAGGCATTGGACTCGAAATCTAATGGGGTTTCCCCGCGCAGGTTCGACTCCTGCTTGCAGCGTAGAGAAGAAAATGTTGTATCCCTTTTTGGATGTGTGGTAAAATAGAGTCTACTCTCCTCATGCTTGCCAGTTTTGAATATGCTTCTCATGCCATTTGTAAATTTGTGCTGTCAAACTGTAGCAGTCCAGTGGAAAGACTGTCTGGTCACTGGTTTCTCTGCCTTGTGCTTAAAAAGAAAGAACTCCCCGTCGGGGAATCGAACCCCGGTCTTCCGCGTGACAGGCGGAGATACTATCCACTATACTAACGAGGACGTATGTCTTATCATGCAGTGATGCTGAGTGAGGTGACTTGCACCTGTACCCTTGATTTTGAAAGTTGCATAAGAAAGATCTGCAATCAATAGATCAAACGCCACATCTCACTTTTGATTCACAGAATGCCAAGCTTTTGAACACCTGATCACCTGGAGTTGATACCAGCTTGAAGTTAACAGTGAGTAGACTCTTATGGAGATTCATGTATTTGAATTTACTTCTTAAGCCATTGGCAACTCAGAATCAATGACATCTGTGCACTCCTCCTTGAGCTTGAGGAAGTCAAAGGAATTGATCTCGATTCTACTCCTACACATTTGGGCTGCAATGGCCGAGAGGTTAAGGCGTTGGACTCGAAATCCAATGGGGTTTCCCCGCGCAGGTTCGACTCCTGCTTGCAGCGTAGAGAAGAAAATGTTGTATCCCTTTTTGGATGTGTGGTAAAATAGAGTCTACTCTCCTCATGGTTGCCAGTTTTGAATATGCTTCTCATGCCATTTGTAAATTTGTGCTGTCAAACTGTAGCAGTCCAGTGGAAAGACTGTCTGGTCACTGGTTTCTCTGCCTTGTGCTTAAAAAGAAAGAACTCCCCGTCGGGGAATCAAACCCCGGTTTTCCGCGTGACAGGCGGAGATACTATCCACTATACTAACGAGGACGTATGTCTTATCATGCAGTGATGCTGAGTGAGGTGACTTGCACCTGTACCCTTGATTTTGAAAGTTGCATAAGAAAGATCTGCAATCAATAGATCAAACGCCACATCTCACTTTTGATTCACAGAATGCCACGCTTTTGAACACCTGATCACCTGGAGTTGATACCAGCTTGAAGTTAACAGTGAGTAGACTCTTATGGAGATTCATGTATTTGAATTTACTTCTTAAGCCATTGGCAACTCAGAATCAATGACATCTGTGCACTCCTCCTTGAGCTTGAGGAAGTCAAAGGAATTGATCTCGATTCTACTCCTACACGTTTGGGCTGCAATGGCCGAGAGGTTAAGGCGTTGGACTTGAAATCCAATGGGGTTTCCCCGCGCAGGTTCGACTCCTGCTTGCAGCATAGAGAAGAAAATATTGTATCCCTTTTTGGATGTGTGGTAAAATAGAGTCTACTCTCCTCATGCTTGCCAGTTTTGAATATGCTTCTCATGCCATTTGTAAATTTGTGCTGTCAAACTGTAGCAGTCCAGTGGAAAGACTGTCTGGTCACTGGTTTCTCTGCCTTGTGCTTAAAAAGAAAGAACTCCCCGTCGGGGAATCGAACCCCGGTCTTCCGCGTGACAGGCGGAGATACTATCCACTATACTAACGAGGACGTATGTCTTATCATGCAGTGATGCTGAGTGAGGTGACTTGCACCTGTACCCTTGATTTTGAAAGTTGCATAAGAAAGATCTGCAATCAATAGATCAAACGCCACATCTCACTTTTGATTCACAGAATGCCACGCTTTTGAACACCTGATCACCTGGAGTTGATACCAGCTTGAAGTTAACAGTGAGTAGACTCTTATGGAGATTCATGTATTTGAATTTACTTCTTAAGCCATTGGCAACTCAGAATCAATGACATCTGTGCACTCCTCCTTGAGCTTGAGGAAGTCAAAGGAATTGATCTCGATTCTACTCCTACACATTTGGGCTGCAATGGCCGAGAGGTTAAGGCGTTGGACTCGAAATCCAATGGGGTTTCCCCGCGCAGGTTCGACTCCTGCTTGCAGCGTAGAGAAGAAAATATTGTATCCCTTTTTGGATGTGTGGTAAAATAGAGTCTACTCTCCTCATGCTTGCCAGTTTTGAATATGCTTCTCATGCCATTTGTAAATTTGTGCTGTCAAACTGTAGCAGTCCAGTGGAAAGACTGTCTGGTCACTGGTTTCTCTGCCTTGTGCTTAAAAAGAAAGAACTCCCCGTCGGGGAATCGAACCCCGGTCTTCCGCGTGACAGGCGGAGATACTATTCACTATACTAACGAGGACGTATGTCTTATCATGCAGTGATGCTGAGTGAGGTGACTTGCACCTGTACCCTTGATTTTGAAAGTTGCATAAGAAAGATCTGCAATCAATAGATCAAACGCCACATCTCACTTTTGATTCACAGAATGCCACGCTTTTGAACACCTGATCACCTGGAGTTGATACCAGCTTGAAGTTAACAGTGAGTAGACTCTTATGGAGATTCATGTATTTGAATTTACTTCTTAAGCCATTGGCAACTCAGAATCAATGACATCTGTGCACTCCTCCTTGAGCTTGAGTAAGTAAACGTAGTGGGCTTTTGGGATTTTGATGAACTAAATAAATTGCCATTGTACGCAATAGTGGGG
>NW_027507434.1:0-22500 GCF_052324685.1 Brachyhypopomus gauderio
TCCTCGCCCCTGAGACGCATGCATCGCAACATAGTTACCACCAAACGCCAGGCGCATCACAGATTCACCCTCTGGAGAAGGCTTCCTTGAGAAACCCACCAAATTGGTCGGAAACCAGAGTTCTCCAGATCTGTATCGGCCACGGTACTCAGGGTGATCACGGCCTAATTTCATACCACGAGATAGACGCACATTTTGTAGTGGTTAATGCTAGACGACATGTTTTTTGTTTTCGAGGGCTCTTCAAAGGCGACCCGGCGTCTGGATGCATGCATTCACTCGGCCCACGAGAGAACTTGCGGTTTTCAGCACGTTCTTTTGATGAGGAAGTGAACATGATTAAAACTAAAGATACCTAACAAAATATACAGAGGCTGATCTTATGCAACAACCTTCCTTTATGTAGTGTATTTCGCTCTCTCTCTCTCTCTCTCTTCCTCTCTGTCTTTTCTTTATTTTGATGTCTCTGCAACAGGAAGTCTTTACACACACACACACACACACACACACACACACACACACACACACACAGAACAAGGAAGTCTCTTCTGAAGCTTGGTCTCCCTCCTTCAGTCTTCGACCCGATGGTTGCAGGCAGACGTTCGAACAGCGTCTCCGAGCAGCCTCTGCTGCACAACACGAGAGTCTCCTTCCCTTCTGGTTTATGATGGTCCAGTCCAAGGCAGTTTGCATGTTCAGACAATCTGTTGTTGACTGCTTACAGCCTATTTGCCAGAAAATCTCCCTCTGCTCATCGAGTTCCTGAACATCGAATATCAATGTCCTGCCTCTTTGTGGCCTTCTCTTTTTATTCTTTAAAAAATTTTTTTGCCGCAGGTCACGGGTTGTTGAAGATGTTCCTCGCTGCGTTGGCTGGCCACTGCCTGGTCACACATGTCGTCTTGAAGACAGAAACGGGCGGGGCTAATCATTGCGTTTCTTTGATGGAAGGACAAGGCCATCTGAGCCCACTTTGTTGGTCTTGTGCTTCCGAGCGTCATCGTGAGGCGATAAGGCGAGGCAATTATTAGCTGGTTGCTTCTTTCTCTTTTCTTTGTCTCTTCTTTGGAGAAAGGGATGAGGGTAGGGATGCACAGGAAGAGAGAGAGAGAGAGAGAAGCTGGTACTGTACCCTAAATAAGTGAGTTGAGATGCCACACTGCAAGAAAGTGAGAAAGGATGTGGAGGATGAGGAGGCTGAAAGAACCCCTCTGTCGTTTCTTGCATTTTTCCTTTCTGTCTGTTTGTCCCTCTTCCTCTCGTTCTCTCCCTCTCTGTCTCTATCCCCCTATCATTGTCTCTCTCTTTTTCTCTCTTTCTCTTCTTTCAGGTATCTGCTTGTAAACTCTTGCAGGTAATATTGTCAGATTGGACTGTAATGACGTGTCTCCAACTTCCCAACTTATTGCGGATCTGGACGGGGATAAAGATCGGTGTTATGGCACCGCATATTGCCCTGAATTGCTTTATTGGTAAAATGATAGTGCTTCCTCCAATTTCAATAATTTTCTGGAATCCCTCGTTGAATGGTTTAATTATGTTATCACCCAACTCGCAACATCTGTCTTTATACTGGAACAGATGACAGTTTTATTACGGGGTGAATATCTTTGCTGGGCCTGGCAATTGATGGGCAATCTGATTCATAATCGTACTGATGCCGATGGAAATTGAACATTAATGGCGCTTGTATGCGGAAAAGGAACGAAATAATTATTCTGCGAAGAGTGGGAGCATGCGTGGCGTGGAAGAACGCTCCATCACGGCGTGCTCCATGGAGATCCATGCGCTTCGGCAATCGGGACATATTGCCTTGCACGTGGCTAATTGCGGCAAGCAATATCTCCTCTCTTAAAGTGAGCTCTCGCCCGCCGGCGGCCTGGTTTAGCCCCAGGACCCGTGGGTGAGATTTCCCCGACCTGGCAACCCATGGTCCGTGTTTCTGGATATTACAGTGGAACATGGGGCATGGGGGGGGGGTCCAGGTGATGACGTGCATGTAAGTAACGGAGGGGAGACAGATGAGGTGGAGTGGCCCAGGGGTTCATGTCCCGCTTGCAGTAATTTGTGTGTGTGTGGGGGGGGGGGGGGCCTCTCTGCTGGAAGACCCGCCCTGCCCACCTGCCGTAGAGCTGCGGACCACAGCACCAAGGTGCTAATGGGTTCGTGGGTCAACCAGCCAGCTGGCAGGAGAGAGGAGCGGAGAGAGAGAGAGAGAGAGAGAGAGAGAGAGAGAGAGAGAGAGGGAGAGAGAGAGAGAGAGAGAGAGAGAGAGAGAGAGAGAGAGAGAGAGAGAGAGAGAGAGTGAGTGTGATGGCGTGTGAGCGAGTGTGAGCAAGCAAGAGTCAAAGAGATTTGGTTTAAGCATGTGAGGGTAAGCATGCCTGTGTGTGTGTGTGTGTGTGTGTGTGTGCGCGTGTGTTTGTTATTGCATAGATCCGTCGGATGTCTCATTGTTCTGTTTCCCATATTTACGTAGATGATGTAAGCTCTCCTCCCTTTTTTTCCACCGTTCTTCAAAGATCAGGTCATTGTGTGAGCGTGTGCGTCCGTGTAGGGACGTACGTCCGTGTGGGTTGTGTGCGCACGTACGTGCGTGTGTGAGCCACCGGTGTAAATGAAACCCGCCGTGCTGGTACCATTAGCAGCGCGGAGTAGCCGCTCAGTGTGTGCGCAGGCCGGGTGGGCTTTGATGCTGCGGGGTTCTGCCACAGGCGTGGAGACAAGCAACCCGAAACAGGCAGCAGGTGTCCCGGCAGCTGGGGGTCGGCCACCGAGCTCACCGACGTGCTGCTGCTGTTTTAGTGTTAGGATTATTGGGGGAGGACTGGGGGGGAGGGGGGGGGGGGGACTTCAGCTTTAGGCAGAGTGAGTAATTTCCATTCTTTTAGTTTTATCTTTTCTCTCTGCCATTTCTTTCAAATTGTCACACACATTCTTTACGATTAAATAGGTATGTGTTTGTTTGTTTGTTTATTGGTGTATTTTTTGAGGGGGGTGTTAGCACAGTGCCTCTTAAATTATTAAGTGTCTTTGCCTAAGTTTTACTTAGAAAAAAAAAAGGCCTGTGGGTTACTGTGCACTAGAGCTGGATATTATCTGTGAATGACAACCCACCGTCACTGAAAGAGGAGACGGACACATATCCTTGTGGCAGAACACTGAAGTGTTTCCACTCTGCAACAATAACTGCGCTCCAATCCCTTTCTTGAGTGGCCCTATCTGACCCCAAATTATTAGGGATAAATTTAAAGATGCGGCGTGTCTCGCGGGGGGAAACGCGTGGGCCTCATGCATTTTTAATGAGCATTTCACTTTTTTAGAAACTTCATAGAATTAATATGTATCAAGAAAAGTTTTTTTCCCCCCTTTTTTCCGCAGGAATCGAAAACTTCTGGGTAATTAATATTCATGGCCTGTGCTTGTTAACACCCCCAATGCAAATGCAGTGGAGATCCAATTAACATAGAATGGGCCCTGAGGAATTGGGACGATAAGGGTTAAACGTGCTATTGAAATTGAAACTAGGGCTTTCTGGCGTGTTTAAAACACTTATTTGTTTCGGTAAAGTGTTGATCTGGCTTGCTGCATGCAACTCAGATTAAGGGGCCTCCAAGAAGCAGACAAAGGTGGAGATGTTTGTTAGCAGGAGAGCTTGTAAGAGAAGGGTGTGTGTGTGTGCGTGTGTGCGTGCATGTAGGAGTGTGTGTGTGTGCGCGTGTGGGAGTGTGTGTGTGTGCGCGTGTGGGAGTGTGTGTGTGTGTGTGTGTGCGTGCGTGTGGGAGTGTGCATGAGTGTGGATGCATGATTGGTGATCAGAGATTGAAGATGATTGGAAGGGAAGACATGAGAGTGTGTGTGTGTGTGTGTGTGTGTGTGTGTGTGTGTGTGTGGTGTGTGTGTGTGTGTGTGTGTGTGTGTGTGTGTGTGTGCGCGCATGCATGGGAGAGTGTGTCTGTCAGTGTGTGTGTGTGTGTGCATGGAAGAGTGTGTGTGTGTGTGTGTGTGTGTGTGTGTGTGTGTGTGTGCATGGAAGAGTGTGTGTGTGTGTGTGTGTGTGTGTGTATGTGTGTGTGTGTGTGTATGTGTGTTTGTGTGTGTGTGTGTGTGTGTGTGTGTGTGTGTATGCATGTGAGAATGTGTGTGTGTGTGTGTGTGTGTGTGTGTGTGTGTGTGTGCGCGTGCGTGCATGGGTTGGTGTGTGTGTGTGTGTATGTGTGTGTGTCTGTTCGTCACACACACCCTTTGTTAATGCAGAAATCCTGTATCAGGGATCAGCTTGTATTTCTTATTCATGCTGCACATGGGGAAGGTCAAGCCTTCAGAGGGCGGGGTTTCAGCTCCGATGGCGTTCGGCCAATAGCAGAGCGGTGGGACTCCTCCCACCGGTGTCAGCTCCCTCCCTCCCTCTCTAGGGATAGTCAGTTAGTGCTCCACACTGCATGTTAGCTATACTGCTGCCGTTCACCACCACACATGTTAAATGTTTGTTGGCAATAAATTTTGCTTTATGATTTGTTTTTTTCCATTCTTGCACAGCTCCAAGCCACGCTCATGTGCCCTCAGAGACACTGATGTGCACACACACACACACACACACACACACACACACACACACACACACACACTGAACTTTCAAGACATATCTTGTCTTTTTTTCTCTTGAAATCGATCAGTCCCTGAGCTCTTAGCTGTCACATATATAGTTATTTAAATGCTCTTTGCCTAAAATGGGTGTCTGCAATGTAACAGAACACCACAGAACGAGGTTCAGGTTCTTACCTCCCATGTCTGATGAACTTTCACCAAAACACCTGGCTAAATGCTAACACAAGCGACAGCAGTTCAGTCTTTAAGATGAACCACATTGTATCTTCCCGGTGTATATTCATATTTATGTACTTTTGAGACACCCAGTATAGATATATCAATAAAACAACAACAATATGTCTTTCATGGTACCGTGATATGGTAGACTAAAAAGCTTCCATTACAGACACCCTGCCCTGCCCGGCCCACTCCGTACATTAGCACCAGTGAAATATAGCAGCAGAGTTTCAAAAAGGTGCCACAAAGACGACATATTTAACATAATTACTCTCATGTGACAGGCTGCAGTTTGCTCGTCAAACTTCTTCCGTTGACAGCGATGTCCGCCGCTAATAACGAGCTGCATAGCGCATCAGCGCGAGCCTCGTGCTCTGCGATCGGAAGAGAAACGCGGACGTCGTCGGCCTGCGCGCCGTCGGGGGAATGATGCTCGCCGTCTATGGTGTGATGGCGGCCCATAAATATGCCTGATGTTCCCTGGTCTTTTTGTGAATGACGCCTGCTGTAAATCGTTTCCTCTCTGTCCCCCACGCTCATAAATCCTCCCCCTCCCGTCTCCACCACCATTATGTCTTTCTTCTTTTTTTTTGTGTAAGGGAGAGGAGGAAAATGTGATGCATTATTTAAGTGGACAATAAAAAAAAAAACCAACAAAAAAATGAGAAAACAAACATTTTGCGGAGCAGGGGTGTGTAGGAGAATGGATCCCTGCTGGTGGGGCAGCGGGGGTGGGGGGGGGGGGGTGTATCTCACCCTTTGGGCCTCGCTGCCCTGTTGTTATTTGATTGCTTACAGTCTCTGACATATTGTAATGGGGGGGGGGGGGGGGGGGGGGGGGGGGCTGAGCGTGAGAGCCAAGGAAGCAAATGGCACAGAAAATAAGGCAGTGCCTTTGTGCGTGAGCGCTCTCTCTCTCTGTTTCTCTCCCTCTCTCTCTCTCTCCCTCTGTCCTTATCTGTGTCTCTTTTTCTCACGCTCTCTCTCTCCCCAAACTCTCTCTGATTCTGTCTCTCTCTGCCTCTAGCCCTTTGTCTGTCTTTCCCTCTCTCTCTCTCTCTCTCTCTCGTGCCCTCCTCTTTCTCTCTCTCTTGATGTCCTCTGTTCCTCTGCTCCCCATTCTCTCTCTCTCTCTCTCTCTCTCTCTCTCTCATTCACTTCTTCCCGCCCTCCTGCTGCTTTCTGGAGGACCAGAGAATTTGCCTACAGAAACCTGAACCCTGACTGCTTTTTGCATTAGAAGCTCCTGGGAGGGGGTGCATCACTGGACAGAGGTGTGGGGTGGAGGTGTGGGGTGGAGGAGGTGTGGGGGTGGAGGCGTGGGGTGGAGGCGTGGGGTGGAGGCGTGGGGTGAAGGGTGGGGGTCAGAGAGGATATCGTGACCAGGCGTGAAATGCAAAAGTGAAATCTTGCAGAAAGAAATATTTATGGCCGTTTGAGTGGGATGGTACATGTTAAGAGTGGCAGGCACACCAGGGAGAGAGGGGGGGGGAACAGAAATGGATGGAGAGGGGCAGGAGAGAAGCGTCTCGCTGGGCTTGTGATGACTAAATGAAGATGTCCATTGCCGGTGTTCAGATGCATGCATAGCCACAGATTCTCTATTCTAGTACTACAGCTCCCAGCATGCTCAGCTAACCTTCTCCAGGCCCTCCAGACTGAGTGACTTTCCATTTTATCCACTGTAATACTGCAGCTCCCAGAATCCTAAGCGAGCCGATTAATATAGATGTATTTTTGTATGCAGATACTTTTTTCAGCATGTTGTTTAAGCCAATTTTGACTAGAAAGACAACAAAACATCGCGATACAACGAGGGCAAAACGCCAGAAAACGCATCCTGGAGCTTTATGAATATTTACGTTGCATATGCTTGCGTGTGTTTGCCAGCTTTGTCTGCAGATGTTGCCTGTGTGTTTGTGCGCGCGCGTGTTTGTGTTCTGCTCTGTGCACACAATGCAAATGTCAGCTTCCTGTCGTCTTTGTAGCTCTGTCTTCTTTTCTGGAGCCTCTTTATACGAGATGGCGCGTGCGGTGCGCGAGCGTGTGCGCGTGAGAAAGTGAGAGTGACGGGACGGAGCACGCACAGGGCTACGTGGGTAATTTCCCTAATGTCTTCGCTTATCAACAAAACTTCCGGTGATGTAGCTGCCCCCCTCCCTCCATCAGTTGGGTAGTGCGGTCTCACGTAGCGCTACAATCCAAATTAAGAGCAGCAGAAGTAAATAATCTCCTAATGGCGACGTTAATGCCGTTGTTTTTTCCGCGCGTCCCCAGCCCTCGGGAGCGCGCGCCGGAGTCACGCGCAGCCCGTGCGCTTCAGCGCGAGCGCCGAGTTGAGCGCGTGATTAATTTTTCAGTTTCTCTCTGCGGATATCTAATAATTGCGCCCATAGATAGCCAACGGCTCCTATTAAACATTAAAATATATAAAAAGAAAAGTTTGAATCAGAAAGATGGTATTTTGGATTTGAATAATGTAAAATATCTGTAGGGCAGCGGGGGGGAAATTGCAAAACAAGGGTTTGTTCTTCAAATGTTTCGCGCGACCATTAGCGCACGAGCGCGGAGCAGCCGCGTGGTCTGCAGAAACACTTCTGTATTTATTTTCCTGCCATTTGGTAAATGCAAATTTTGTAGCCTTGTAAAACTTGCGTACATGTGCGTTACTTTTTAATAAGGCTTGTTTGGAGGAGAGAAGATGGAGCAGAGATGTCTGCTTAATTGGTTTGTAATAATGTGTACGGTAGGAGAGAGAATGTGCCCGTGGTTGTCTTGATTAGAACAATCTTTCCTTCCTTAATCCTGATTATTGGGATTTAACCCGTAGGAGTTCACCTTATAAATTAGGACACATGTCACGCCCGTAGAAACAGAAGTCGTATGTTTTTTTGTTTTTTTTTCTATTTATTTAGTATTTCATATAGTCAGCCTGTTCATGCCTTCATGCTTCTGCATGAATGAGTCGACCCCTGTGAATGTTGGACAATTCTTTAATTTTAATGTTAATGCAAACACACAATGTCCAAAAAGAAAAAGAAAAAAGTGCACTATGGCTTTAAGACCGTGGTCCAAGCCAAGTGTAGCTTCTCTCTCTCTCTTCTCTCTCTCTCTCTCTCTCCCTCCCCTCCCTCATCTTTATCACTTTCCTCTCTTCCTCGTAACTTCATCTTCATCTCAGATTGCGATGCTACAAGGGAAGCTGGGGCTTGTTGATCCAATTTGGTTCAGGTAACTCTTGCCGACCGGCTGGGCTGGAGTGCACGCGTCGTGCTCGGAATGCCGACTCCGTCCTGGCCTGGCGGTGCGGGGATTGATTGATTCAGCCTGTCAAAGGACAAGATAAAGCGTGTGGGTAAATAGCACTGACCGCGAGGTCTTTCTGATCAGTCACTGAGGATCCAGGAACACAGGGGGCCACAATCTCAGCTAAGAGGGAGTGAACTAACTCAGCTGTGTGTGTGTGTGTGTGTGTGTGTGTGTGTGTGTGTGTGTGTGTGTGTGTGTGTGTGTGTGTGTGCCAAGGGAGGTGGGGAGAGAGAGAGAGACTCCTTTGCTGGCATGCATACTTCACTCCCTTGGTAGGTTGTACCTCGGCGAGACGCACCAGACTCACTGTAAGACACACAAAGCTTAAGGGTCACTCCACTGACCCATCGGGGTTATCACAGTAGGTTAGAATAGATGGTGGAGATTAAATAAATCCTGTAGGCTGTAATTAGGTGTCTATGAACCTAACTGAACTGGAAGTTAGTTTCACCTAATCCTGATGGGCCTGGTGTCTTGCATGGGAAGATTTTGGGAGAGGCGTCAGAGCAGGTCCACTGGGCCTGCCACAGGATTCCACCTGCTCTTCTAGTCTTCTGCCCTGGTTTTTTAACTAAATGTGGCTGAGAAGATAATATCATTGTGCATGGGCCTATAGACTACGTTTAGGACCTCCTTTTTTGTGGTGTTGCTTTGTTTGGGTTTGGGTTGAGAGAGAGAGAGAGAGAGAGAAGGACAAGGGGGATGTAGGTGGAAGGAGAGAGGGAGAAGATTGTGGGGAGGGAGAGAGGGAGGGATGGAAGAAGGAGATGTGGGGAAACCAGGAGAGCTCTGCGGTCTTAATAGGGAGTGACGTCTCCTCTCCCCTGACTCCTGCTCTGCTGGGAGGCGCCGTAGCTGAAAACCAAAGGGACCAGGAGATGTGATGTGTGTGTGTGTGTGTGTGTGTGTGTGTGTGTGTGTGGTGTGTGTGATTCTCTATCTTTCTCCCATCTCTCCACCCTCTCTCACACACACACACACACACACAGACACACACACCTCACTTTGATGCCCCCCGTCTTGATTCACTTCCACTAAACTGGGATACGCTGTGTTCCTTAGCCCCCCGGGGGGCACATTTGCAGGCTGATCAGAGATCAGTGTTCAGCCTGTTAACCGTGAGACTTTAGGGATGCTCACAGCCAGCGTACGCATGCAAGGGTGCGTTTCACACACAAACCCGGCAAACTGGGTTTCACTTTGTTAGCCCATGTTCTATTTTCTGGTTCTTGAGCCTTTGCAAAGCTGAAATCCCCTTTGATAGGCCAACTGTTCCCTATACATGTAATCAAGGGCCACTTCATCAAGACCACCAGCTGTGATGTTGGGTGATTGACAGCTAATGGCTTCCAATCACAGAGCCCTATTTGTGGAATGCTAACAACGCACTTCTTCTGACTCCGCCCTTTTAGAATGCGGGCTTTTCCGTTGAGCTCCGTGGCTCTAACTGTGGAGCTGGATGAGTCAGTGAGGATGTAGCAGCACCAGTCCCGTAATGCAGGCCTGCAGCTATCCCACAATCCCCTGGTGCTGAGCGTAGCAGGTCCGGTCTCATCCAGCAGGAACAGAGCGGGGAGTCCCGGTCCCTCTTTCAGCTGATTCAGTAGGGCAAGAGGGAGAGAAACAGTGAGGGCGTGAATGCGTGTGGGTGCCACCTGAGTCGGCGCCAGAAACACACACACACACACACACACACACACACACACACACACACACACACACACACACACACACACACACACACACACACACAGAGTCAGGCAGCCAGCCTCCCAAGCACCTCAGCCCATATTTCAAACAGATGTTGAAGTAGGGGAGCTTCATAAGAGCCCGCAATCAAAATAATTATCCTTCCAACCCACCATTTATAAAGTGTTTACGTGATACTTAGCATCGGGTCTCACTGAAGTAGCAGCATGCTAAACACGCTAACCCGCTCGTTAATCTCTAAACACCTCCATGACTGCTCACCACACGCCGGCATCATTTATCATCAGTGTGTGTGTGTGTGCGTACGTGTGTGTTGGGGGGCGGGGGGAACCCAATCGGCTGCTTGTTTCTGTTTAATCGGTGATGCTGCACAGTCTTCCTCTGTTCACGTAGCCAATCGCATTCCGCATCTGTCCTTTTAGTTGGGATAGCGGCCAAGGTAGCGGTCAGGGCCGCTAGTCGGCTGGGCCTCGTGTTTCTGATCCATATTTTCCCTGAAGTTTGAACCCA
Organism: Brachyhypopomus gauderio; assembly: GCF_052324685.1. Taxonomy (NCBI): domain Eukaryota; kingdom Metazoa; phylum Chordata; class Actinopteri; order Gymnotiformes; family Hypopomidae; genus Brachyhypopomus; species Brachyhypopomus gauderio. The sequence goes on from NW_027507434.1 coordinate 10,357, forward strand.
GAGAACCTTAAGAAAAAACTGAGGAGAAAATTAAATGAATTTGGTTATCCAAGTCTCTATAGTAACCTATCCAAAGCATGCCTAACAACAAATATTTGTTAATTTTTTACATATGTGTATATGAATTAATATTGTACACACAACAATGAGATTGTTAATGTTTGAATTTACTACATTAAAACAAATTTGAACCTCATTACTACAAAAATGTCATTTTCTCCTTTGACAGATCGTTCACTCAATGCTCTAGATTTTTTCTCATGTAGCATGACATGATAAATGATTGGTGTGTTTTAAGCACCTCCGCCAATCACATTCTCTCTTACACTTTAAGTTCCATAAAATTATTTTGCAAACAGCAAATTCAGTCAGACCATTCATTGAAGAGGTAGCTGTCACCACGGAAATAAAGTGCTATACCCTCTAACACTATGAAATAAGAAATGTAATTAATATCTGGTCATGGTATTAATGTTCATACTTTGTATGGCTCGAGATATTTAATTTAGGCCAGCTCTCGTCTTTCTCTCTCTCTCTCTCTCTCTCTCTCTCTCTCTCTCTCTCTCTCTCTCTCTCTCTCTCTCTCTCTGTTTGTTCCATTGGGATATGAGGGACAGTGCTGAGGTCCCAAATGAGCGAAACAGTAAATGAGGAAAAGAAAAATAGGTAATTATGGTAATCTCGCAAATGAACGGAGCGCTGACCTCTCCTATTAATTGATTTTATGGAGCTGAATCATATTTATCTCTCCTTTGATATATTTTTCCATTAACATTTCTGATGTAATTAATTGGTTTTATTTTTAAGGAAATTACCCCTCGATGCTGTCAGCCGTTATTAAAGAGGAGAATGTCACATTTCTGCTGTGTTAACGAGACAGCGCTGGATTGGCCAGAGATTGGGTCCTGTTCCGCTACGCTCGCCTGCACAAAAACCTCCTTAAAGCTTATATGGCCCCTATTCTTTTAACCTTAATCACTGCGTCATCTTGCCAGATACACTCCCCCACTATGTGTGTGTGTGTGTGTGTGTGTGTGTGTGTTGGCACAAATGCCCTTTCCTGTTTCTCATTTTTACACTTAATCAGCAAAAAATAAAAGCCGTCGGGCAGCGACGCTTCAGTTTAAATGGGTGATTATTGGTAATAAATACTTTTTTTTTATACACACTTATTACTGAGGCAGTTTTCTTGCCCAGTTAATGAGAGTAATTTGATTTGCTCGAGAGATTACAGTTCCTCTAGAATTAATGCGGCAGGGCCTGGGCCTGGATTTAAAAGGATCTCTCTGATTCTTCACAGGTCGTATGCTCCTGGATGCCTCTCTCTTTCAGCCCCCCCCCTCCCCTCGCATGGCGGCTAATGGAGGTGAACAGCAGTCTGTCATTTCGCCTCCTCTCCGCTCCATGGACATCGTGTCCTTGCTTCCTGCCGGGCTTGTTGTTGGCCCCTCCCCCCTCCCCTCCTTCACTTTATGTTTGTCTCATTCACTGAGAGTGACGCTCCTTTTTCTGGGCTAGAGAGAAGGGCAATGAGAGGGTAAATGGAGTGTGTGTGTGGGTGTGTGTGTGTTTGAGAGACAGAGAGAGGCGGCGAATTAAGAGTTGTCGGGTGTAAAGGGAGGAAAGCTGGGGGGGGGGGGGTAGCCCAGGTTTGCAGGCACACAGTGCATTTACATAGATGAGCCGTAGTCTGACTGCACACCGCGCAAGCATTAAAGCTCCCGGAGAGCTACGAGGAAGTGTTCACGTGAAATCCGTGCACTTTTAGTAAGGGTTCACGTGAAATCCGTGCACTTTTACTAAAGCCACTTACAGTGGGAGCATTAATCAGCAATCGAACCGAATCAAAGCGCAAGTGCTTCCTGAATTCCCCAGCTGGGGCCGAAATCCTGCACTGTTCTGCAGAGTTTAATATTTTCATCGGCGTGCGCTCCACGACGCCTTAAAGATGTAACTTTATTTCACTGCTGAGTGTGACGTCAGCAGGGGACGTGATGGGGTTCGTAGCTCCTCCTCCTCCCACGTGCCAACCCGCCGCGAGACCCCGCCCCCGCGGAACTGGGCTGGGGTCTCACTGCTATGCTCAGATAGCAGAGTGTTGTTCAGAAACGATTCAAATGGGAGAAAAAAACATCTTTTATTGTTTTTTTTTTTTTTCGTCTTTTTTTGGGGGGGGTGGTGAAGGAGAGGTGGTCTATCTAGATCTCAGAGGTCAGTCTGATTTTAAGACAAAAGCAATCTATTTTTTCTTCTCTTATTCTCTCTCCGTCTCTCTCTCTCTCTCTTTCTTTGGGATCACATTACCCGGGCTGAATGACTTCAGCAGAAGTTGTTATTCCCATAGAGCTCCATCTCATCCAGCAACTCAATCCCGGAGCGTGCCCAATCGCTCCGGCCAGGCCACGGCGAGAGTTCCCCTCCCTCTCGCCTCGCGTCTAATGTCACACGGCTCTCCGCAGCCTGTCTGTTCCTCCGCCAAACACACACACACACACACACATGCAACCCACTCCAACATGACCAGCTTTGACTGCTCCGTGATACACCCCGTAAAGATAATGCAGGGATTGATGGAATGCTGTGTGTGTGTGTGTGTGTGTGTGTGTGTGTGTGTGTGTGTGTGTATCGCTTGCAATGGTGCATCAGCAGCGGCTGACATCAAAGTCACACAGTTAACAGTTCGAAGCATGTTGCTCTACAGTGCAGACCGCTCTGTGGACAAACCGAGGCAGGTTAGCGCTTGTAGTTAGAGCTGCAGTCCCGTCTTTCACTCGTAGTTCGTGAGGATTCTTTAAAGCGCCTTTAGAAGTCATCGATTGCCCTTCATGGCCTCATTGCATCTACATTCAAAGCCAATCAAAGGGTGTGCCAGGTTTACTAAAACCAACACGCAACTCTCAGACCAGCTCACCACTTTGCAAGTATTGACAAAGGGGGAGAGATCAGACTAATCCGTATGGTGGGGGGGGCGGGGGGGGGGGGGGGGGGTTCTAGGTTTCTCACTTAATAAGGCCCTTCATATTACCAGGTCAGTGCTGTGTTTGAAAGCGCCCTTCTCAAAAAGAAAAAAAGAAAAAGAAACTTTTGTTCTCACCAAAAAAAAAACCCCAATCCTGATGCAACCCCTCAAATAAAAGTGCAATCGCGATGGGAAAGAAGAGGGCTTTCCCTGGGCTGCACTCTGCTTGATCCCGGCCCCCTGGTCCTGCAGCGAGGCCCCGTGCTGTAGGGCCCCGTGCCGTGGGGCCACGAGGAAAAGAGGAGGACAGGAAGAGCGGTGCGTACGAGCGTGCACGTGTGCGTGAAAGCGTGCACGTGCGCGTGAATGTGCATTTGGGTATTCCGCTGGTATTGTTCCTTAACTTCCTCTCCTTCCTCTGCCTGGCCTCTCCTCTCCCATCACCCCCCCCCCCCCCCACTGCCCTACAGCCCACTGCCCTGACAACCCCCCCCACACGCCAGAGCAGCCCGGCCCACGGAGGAATCGCCACGTGTCGGCCTTCATTCCCCTTTGCGATACCCCCACACCCCACCCCCCCCCCCCCCACACCACCCCCACCCCTTCGGCTAATGCGTCCCCTTCTTATGAGTCATTTACTTCCTTAATTACCAGCTGCAGCAGATGCACAATGGAGTATTAATGTGAAGGGCTTTTACGGATGGCTTTACGGCTGTTCCTCTGTAGCGTCGCTGAAGTCGAGAGGTGGAATTGAAGCGGAAGAGCAGACCGGGGCGAGGAGACGCTGTGGACGCCCGCCTCACCAGCCTTCACGGCCCAGTAAAGGATTAATAAACACCTCCCCAATTCAATTAAGCCCATGAGACAGGATGAGGCTTCAGGCCGTAGTAGCTCTTTGTTAGGAGATCAGAGGAAGTTAGAGGGTGTGTGTGTACGGAGAGGTGTGTGTGGCTCTCTTTGTATCTTGTTGGTGATTGTATAGGTGCGTGTCAGAGTGCTTTCCAGTGAGCTTTGGGAGTGTGTGTGTGTGTGTGTGTGTGTTTCGCCCTTCTGCTGGTCTGTGTACAAGTGCGTGTTTGTGTGTCTGTCCACAGCTGGACCTGTGAAAGCAGTCTGTCTTTTTGCCATCTGCTGTTCAGTCCCAGGTCAGACAGCGCTGTGGAATCCAAACAAACAGCCCCGGTATCCTGCGAAAACCGCAGCCGGCGATGCCTCTTAGCTGAGTCGACCTCCGACCTCTGCCCTCCTGGGGTTGCGTGTGTACCAGTCACAGAGCAGCACACCGTTTACTCCTTCACAACCCCCCCCCCCAGACTACTTACTCTCTTTCCTTCAACGGCTTCACTCCACAGCTCACACACACAGTCACTCACCCCTAAATACCTTCGCACCACACCATCTCTCTCTCTCTCTCTCTCTCGCTCTCTCTCTCTCCATCATTATCACTTTGTATCACTCCTCTTCCCCTCCTAGAGAAAACCATTTGTCAGGTCTGAATATTGCATGCTATTTAGGGCAGCGTCTGTTTTTAACCGAAGTCAGCTCACAGCTTACGTAATTGCATGCTGAACTTTATATTGTTTAAACGTGGTGATTTGAAATGTTTGGTGTTGTCATAAATATTAATAGATCAGTTGAAAAGTGCAGTTGATGAGTGGTAGTGTAATGGCCTGGAGTGGGTATAAACCATTGATTTATTTATGTATTCTACACGAATTAGTTTGGAAATCTAAACAGTGGATGAAGAGCGATTCTCCGTGTGCCCGTAATGCGCCGGGTTTCAGCATGGGTGCCTGTTTTCCATGCGAAGGGGCTTTTTTGGAAATAGCGTTAATTATATACTTACTGAAAAATCCAGCCGGCCCTATTTTGCATTGCAGATAACTGTATGTTGAATGAATGTGTGTGTGTGTGTGTGTGTGTGTGTTGGGGGTGGCTCAATTAATATAAATAGCTATGATCCTTAATGCCTAGCCGCTCACGGCGTGAAAGGAACATCTAAATCGCAGGCTTTTCGATTAAAATGGCACTTACTGTGAGAGGATTCCATTACTATATAAGTACTGCTGTATATACACATCCAAGGCCTCTCTAACCAGTACCTCACACCAGCACAAGCAGCGTTACTACAGCTATATCTTTTAGTTGCTAAGTGCTGTGTAATTTAGCCAGGTGAAGCCAGGAAGACCCTGGAACGTGGAGTGAGTTATTAGAAGTTGCTGAGTTATTAGAGTTAGCGGTGTGTTGTTCATGGTTGCGATTGCACACAACAACCCATAACTTAAGTAGCCAAGAAAATTTGTTCTTAGAATTCAGAAAGTCAAGCCAATAACCTTGACATTTAAGACATAGGTCTCGAATCCTACTGAGATTGAAAGTGAGGGTTGGGCGGAATTGTTCGGAGCAGGACTACATTAAGTGCTAACCTATTAGCTATATTTTCCCTGCACCCTGTCTGAGAGCCTTGGTCTCCAGCCTAATAAACTTGCCACTGTGTAAACATCTCCCCTCTCCAAAATGGCCACTGGGATCTGGTTTCACCTGCGCATACAGCGCCTTCCAATTAGGGCCTCAAACTGTTTGGATCTGTTTCAAATTCGAGGTCTTCGCAGCCACTGAGAGGGATCCACCAGTATAAAGGAGGGAAAATGGGGAAGGTCAGGCCCGAAGTTCGCCAGAACAAACAGCCTCAATATCGTTTTTCATGCTGTGATTTCCTTTTAGAAGAAGAGACTCTTGTGTAGCCTACCTTATATTCTCTTATTTTTCCTTGTTTCTGGCCTCTTTCACACTGCCGTGTTTTTGGGTGGGTTTTTTTTTTGTGGTTGTTTTTGTTTTTTTGCTGGTCCTTGCTCTTTTGTTCAGAGGCATCTCGCATTTGTTTATCTGGGCGCTCCTGGCCTGCGCCGTGTGCCTTTCCAGACATTTTCTCCAAATCTCTAGAATGGAAAATGCGCGTGAGAGGCGGGAGAGAGGTCAGGAAGTGTAGCCGCCCTCTTCCACGCTCCTGTTGTGTGGCAAATGTTCGGAAAAAAAGGATCTGGGTAGCTGGCAGAGAGCGGCAAACGGGACCCCTAAGGTCTGTAAATAATCGACAGCCAGCGTGTGTTGCTCATGTAAAGACATCTAGCACTCAGCGTCTTCCCCGTATCGCAGGGATACTGCCCTGGGACATGGCTTGTTATGCCTCCCACACCGATTCCACTCACTAATATGGTGTGAAGAGCAGATGCAGATAATGCCAGTGCCATGTTTATTGAGGCAAAGCTATTAACGCAGAAGTGGTGTGTGTGTGTGTGTGTGTTTTGGGGGGGTATGTAGGGTGGAATGGGGAGGTGCGAACTTTCAACATATTTGAGATGAAATATGAAAAAGGGATCGTGAATGACAAGAATAGCAAATTGTGTTGTCTTTGTTAGCGATAAGACGGGCGCCTTGTCAGGTCCTTGAGGCTGTTTTCTAATCAGAAATACCTGGAGGGTTCAGCGTGTGTGTGTATGCGCACGTGTGTGTGTGTGTGTGTGTGTGTGTGTATGTATGCGCACGTGTGAGTGTTGATGTGGCCCCGGCATCAAATAATCCTAACGAGGAATTTTAATGACGGATTCTCAAGGCGCAGGCTTTTCTTTGTATGATTCGCATGAATCATTCTCACGCAACTGTTATGCCACACAACACAGTTGCCTCTTTTGTGAAATTAGGTGTGTTTTTTACTTTAATGAGTGTGTTTTCCTCCCCTTTCATCCCCTGCAATGTCATCAATATGTATTTTTTGCCTGATTAGCATCGGCTGGTGCCCATAGCGAGGCTTGCTAGCTCTGTGCTTGCAACCCAGTCATCTGTTGGCGTTACCCGTCTTTGAACTGCTTTTGTATCTGATCAGTTTGTAATATGTCTCTTGATGCCTGCTATTGTAGTGCCCAGACAACACGCTGTTCGCCTCTTTTTAAGCGCGCCTTCAGACGCTGCGGCCTGTCATCGTTTGGCAGTTTATCGCGCTCGCGACTGGAGCTGCTTTTAGCCTAGCGCGTCCATCAAACCCACCACTACCTCTGAATTGCGAGATCAAAAGAAGACAAATTCCAAGCAGAGAGGAGAGGGAGTGTACGAAAGAGCACCCGAAAGAGGGAGGGGGGGAGCGCTGTGTAAACACTGGAGTGACAGCTCACGACGGGCTGCTTTACCGCTATGTTAGCACTCCGCTAGTCGGCTCGAGCGGGAGGCGCGAGCTTGTTCGGCGCGAGTTTGTTCGGCGCGAGCTTGTTAAGCCACAAATCATTCCTCCTCCTGGAGCGCGCGCTCACCTCGGTAACCGTCACTGCCGAGTTCAGTCTTTCTCATCTCATTACTTCTGATTCTGACAGTCCTTGAATTATTCCCGAGCTGTCTGCTGCTTAATTGCTTTTTATTTCTGGCGTAGTCAACGGAGACACATCTTTTTCGCTGTTTTGTAAACACGTAATTAGTTACTAATGTCACGGCGTTTATGGTGTCCGGTTTGTTTGAAAGACAGTGTGTAGAAGGTAGAGGAATAAGGTTAGTCAACACAGCTTTAGGTCAGTTAACGGTACGTGTGATCCCCGTGATTAACCCAGTCTGTTAGCTCTCTGTGATGTAACTAAAAAGCCGAGGACAACTCAGCTGTGCCTTATGTCTGAGTTGTAAGTGCTGCAAGACCCCTATCACATCCTGTTGACTCAGATATCGTTGTTTCAGTGCTGCCGTTTTGAGACGAGGTAAAATCGCATTTACGCGTCATAAAACTTTCTGTGTAAACAAACACGGCATACTTTCCAGCAGTAAATAACACGTGAACACGACTGCCAGGTAATCTTTTAATGTAGGCCTACACATGGTACTGTGTTCTAGCCTGCAGACAAAGAGGAAAAAAAAAGACACATTCTTACAAATATCTCCAAATGCTGAACCACGGCTGTTTATAGAATACTCAGCTAGTACGTGATGGCACCAGTCTACAGTATAAAGCAGTACAAAAGATGTTTCACTGCCTATAACATCTGACTGAAAACCTTAGGTAAATTAGGTAAGGGCTGTATTTGCAAGTTTACATTCACTGATGCCCAAATGTCACCTAAATTTGAGTGTGGGAGCGTTTGATGTCATTGTCCTGCATATTTGATGAGGCTGTTTATATTTTCCCCCCTTCAGAGAGCTGAGTACTGTATGTTGAAGCACACTGCTCATGGTTTAAAGTGTGAATGTGGTCAAAGGGGTTGTCCCCTTCAAAAACCCTTCCAGAATATAGAGCATGGCAGAAATTAGGATAGAATCAAAGCTGCTGACGATTTTGATCACTGGGTTTGAAATGGTTTAAGTGGTTGGTTTCCACATTAGTACTCTAGAATGAGTCATGAATGTTCCAGTGTATCATACGTGTGACTCTGACTACAAACATGCAGTGTCTTCACTGATTTGGAGTGGAGTGTTTGTCTCTGTGTGTGTGTGTGTGTGTGTGTGTGTGTGTGTGTGTGTGTGTGTGTGTGTGTGTGTGTGTGTGTATGTGTGTGCGAGCATGGGTGTATGTGTTTGTGTCTGTCTGTTAGTCCAGACAATCACCAGTGGCCCCTCTTTAGCCTATGGTCATATTCCTGACTCATGATGTCATGGTAAAGCCTCAGTGTATGAGAAGGTCATAAACACACACTCACACACACACACACACACACACACACACACACACACACACACACACACACACACACACACACACACACACACACACACAGCTGTGTGTCCCAGCCAAGTGCCTGAACTCAACAGCTTCTTTATTAAGCTTATTTATACAGCTTTAGACTAGATAGCAAACCCTCAGTCCCTCCCTTCTCTCACTTTCTCTCCTCCTCTCCCTCTCTCCCTCCCTCCCTCCCTGAATCTCTTTCACAGAACCCCTCCTGTTTTCTCCAAGCTCTTTTTTTCTCGCCAGGCTTGGCTGTTCTTTTAGCCCCCCCCCCCCCCCCCCCCCCCCCTCTGTCATCCCCTTGAGGGTGTCCCACACATCTTGTGTGCTTTTCCAAAAATGTTGTAGCATCTGGCTATCAAGTGCTCAATAACTCTTCAGACAACAAGGCCCACATTCTAGCTCCGCCCCTGTCCAGAAGCTCAGATCCTTTCCACAGGGCCTCTTTCAAACGGCACCAGAAGCCGGTGGTGCTGGTCATGCCCATAAGACCCGGCCTGTGTGACGCTCTGTTACAGAGCTGACGGGCGTTCAGTACACTCGAACGCACTACTACACCCCCCCCCCCAAGAATGACTCCTGCTCCTCTTTTCATTGTGGGGTGGTGATGTACACCTGGTCTGCAGCTCCTGCACTCTCCGCCCGTGTTCGCGCCTGCTGTTTACGACCACTCGTTTCCCACCGCGCTCCTAGCAAGTGTCGGCGCCAGAATCGTTCTGTCGGATTTACAACAATACCCTGGGTGACCATTAATGGAACAAATAAATAAATAAAATCAAAACAAATTTGCCTATGCACGCGCAAACCCACACAGAGCGCGCCGAACAGAACCAGCGGCGGACCTCGTGGGGCGGGGTGGTTCCAAGACACTGAGGCCCACTCCAGCGACTGTTTGTTTAATCACGGGAGTCATCGGCGTACACGCGTGCAGACGACGGAAAGAATGAAGCGGGTTATTTACTCAGATGTCGCTCCGGTGTAGGTGTGAGAGGAGTCCAAGCTCTCTGTGGGAGCCAGGCGCCTTCCTGGGTATTGGTGGTACTCTTCCTGAAGGCCATTTTTTTTTTTCTTTGACTCTTTTTTTTTCCTTCTTTTCCTTTCCCAGCAGCTCCGGAGTGTTTTGTTTGTACTGGATGGCAAGTTTGATTATTTATCGTAGAGGTGGGGGGGGGGGGGGGGGGGGGGGTGAGTCAGGGCAATAAACATGTGACTGTACTGTATTTTGTTTTCCATGCAGAAGGCCGTGTCCTTTAACAGATCTTTGGAGAGACAATAAACCTTTTATTTGTTCTATAAGGGCAGGAGAACTAGAGAGAGAGAGAGAGAGAGAGAGAGAGAGAGAGAGAGAGAGAGAGAGAGAGAGAGAGAATAAACAGCAGCTGATAGGGGTTCTCATTTTTCCCCCTCTGTTTACTATAATTACAATATCAGCAGACTATTATCAGACTATTGGTCAGACTATTATCAGACTATTTTTCACTGCTTATCAGTTTGGCTCCTTTGTTTTTGTTTTTCCCTTTTTTATTTTCCTCTTTCACCAGCTGTTTGTTTTTTGTGTGTGTTTTTTTTTCTGTGTTGTTTTTTTTTTAAAGACAGTATCAGTCCCTTCTCGCAGCTAAAGGAAACTATGTAAATTCAATTGACAATGGGGGAGGTACAACCGTGCGTGCGTTGTGTTGTTTTGTGCCGGTGCGCTGGGAGTACACCGTCATTTGGGTTACATCTGTTGCGTGTGAAAGATATAGGACTAGTCCCAAGGGATCACCTCAGCCCAGAAACATAATAAAAAAAAAGGTTTTTTTTTTTTTTTTTTGCCTTGACCATTTTTCCCCTCACCTCTGTTTTCCATTTCTTTTTTTTAACCTGTTTCAGGCTCTACAAGTTGCAAGGCAGTTTCTTCTCCAGCAACAGCAGAGCAGGGCTGCCAAGTCTCCTAAAAGCAGCGAGAAGGGGCCTGCACTCCAGGTACGAGGCCACCTACGTCACCTGCCACTTCCATCCGCCCATTCATCTATTTCTTTGTTTAGTGTTTCCATAAGAACAGCATTCTTCGCTGGAAGGGTGTTTGGTTGCACGTTTGAAAGTGTGTGTGTGTGTGTGTGTGCACGTGTATCTATGGAGATAATATTTTGTTGAGCTCTGAACGTGCTGTTGGTGGCACAGCTTGTACCAGTCGGTGTGAGATAAACAGGAAATGAAGCTCTTCTGCTCCTGTGTTGTTGACTGTGTCACTACGCAGCCACGCAGGACGTGCCATGCGGGACGTGCCCCGCAACAGCGCATCACTCTTCATGGAGACGCCATCAGCCACAGGCCAAGATCTCAGCCTCGCATTCTTGGAGATTCCTCTTTCAGGGCTGTTGAGCTTTTCATCTGCGTGAGCGTGTGTGTGTGTGTGTGTGTGTGTGTGTGTGTGTGTGTGTGTGTGTGTGTACTGTGAAAACACGAATGAATGGGGTTTTTACCTCTGACCCTACAGTTCTGATGTAGTTATGGATCTAAAGGTGCCACAAATCTCTCTTTCTCTCTCTCTCTCTCTCTCTCTCTCTCTCTCTCTCTCTCTCTCTCTCTCTCTCTCTCTCTCTCTCTCTCTCTTTCACTAAGGCCTCTTTGTCATGCAAAGCAAATCCGGTCCTCTTTATTTCCCTGTCCACAATTTTCTTAAAATGAGACTAGCTCGCTGCATCTGACGCAATATTTACGCTCATTTCAGTCTCTCTCCCCCCCCCACACACACACACAAACACACACACACACACACAAACACACACACACACACACACAGATCTTTATCTCTGTTTGAACAAGGAGGGCGTTGTTTGTTTCACGGCAAAATCGCAAACGACTCGGGGGCATATTCGCTAATTAATACAAACCAGTTCTGCACACTGGCGCCAATGGGCCCTTCTTAAAACATCTCTATAGGGCTGGGTGATGTTAATGGGCACACAACCCCCGTGTCACTAGGAAACATGGCTATGTTGACCTTTACCATTCCGTGAGTGTATTGCATGGTGACTTCAGCAGCGTCTGAGAGGCCCGAACCAAAGACAGGGCCCAGGTTGGCCAGTGAGGAGGAGGTTACCAGAGGAGGCCAGTGCCATTGGACCAAGGATGGCTGTGGCCAGACGCCTCATGCCTAGTTGGCAAAGTCTGGTGAAGGCACATTTAAAATTCTAATGTATTAATGAATACTGAGTGCATGGCCAACCTGCCACTCAGGCCAGTGAAAAGAAACCCGGGCTACACTTGGGTGTGTGTGGGGGTGTGCGTGTATGGGTGTGCGTGTGTGTGTGTGTGTGTGTGTGTGATTGTGTGTGTGCGTGTTTTCTGTGTCTTCTTTCCCTCAGCCAGAGATGAGTATCTTCCACACACTAGTTGCTAAGCACCCGGTCAACGGCTCGATCTGATCTGTGATTCTGGTTGTCTTCAGATGCTGGGCCTGGTTTCACTTTTTCACATTCACACGTCAGTTTCTCTTCAGAAT
>NW_027507434.1:32500-40050 GCF_052324685.1 Brachyhypopomus gauderio
CTGAAATGTATGGGGTTATGGCTACATGATCGCGTGTGTGTGTGTGTGTGTGTGGTGTGTGTGTGTGTGTGTCTTTGTTAAAAGGGCTCCACTACCTCTAATCCTTGTCATGTAAGATGCAGGTGGAGGAAGACAGCTTTTAGATTTTGACACTCTTGCATGCATGTGTGTGTGTGTGTGTGTGTGTGTGTGTGTGGTGTGTGTGTGTGTGTGGTGTGTGTGTGTGTGTGTGTTAGAGAGAGAGAGAGAGAGAGAGAGAGAGTTTGTGTGTATGTGTGTGTGTGAGAGAGAGAGAGAGAGAGACCGGGCCAAAGGCTCTAGGTGAGAACTTAACTTCCAGAACAGAGTAGAGAAGACTCTCACACTCACACCATCGAAATGTTCAGGTGGTTCACTTTCTCCAGAGCGGTTTATTAACTTTCCCACAGGATAGGATGTAAAAGTGCGTTTGAGTGGTGTGTGAATTACGTACGTTTTGAGCCGTACGTTTCACCTCATTTCCCCGTCTGCTCTTCTATCTCTTCTGATCATGAACAGTAACCCTGTCAGCTGCAGTCTCCGTCCTGTCAGCTGTCCCCGCTCCCAGTCATGTTGTCATGTTCGAACTGGCAGCTCCGTTGCTAAGCTGGGGGGTTGGGGTGGGTGGGTGGGGGGCATCCAGGGGCGCAAGGAGGGGCAGAGAGAGGGCGGCGGGGACCGAAAAAGTGACTGTAACTGTATGCAGTGAAAAAGCAGGCTCTCGTGTGTGTGTGTGTGTGTGTGTGTGTGTGTGTGGTGTGTGTGTGTGTGTGTGTGTGTGTGTGTGTAAGGGGTGGGCACTTATAATCAGACGTGATTCATTGTTCATTAGGAGTGCATTAGGGACTACCCTGAGCGGGACTGTCCCGCATTCCCGCTGCACCCCGTCAGGGCCTGACGCTGACATCACCTGTCAGTCCTGCAGCCTGTCACACTCAGACACGCAGAGAGATGCAGAGCAGGTGGATGGCTGTGTGGGCACGAGAGAGAGGGAGCAGGGAAGGGTGTGTGTGTGTGTTTGTGTGTGTGTGTGTGTGTGTGTGTGTGTGTGTGTGTGTGTGTGGCGTGGGGAGCTACAGAGGGGTTGGGCAGAGGTTCGTACGCATTCCACTATCCAACACAAGTCTTTGTGGTGCTGTTGTAGCTCATAGCGTTTGTGTGTGGAGAGGTGAGAATAGTTTGTTAGTGACATACGGCAGCAGCAGCAGCTGGTCCTCTCAGTTCTCTCCCGCGGGGGGGGGTCCTCGACCCGTGGAGGGCGTCCTTCTTCTGGGGTTAGCATTCATTTTCTCTCTGATCTTCATCAGTCCCTTCTTCCGGCGTTCAGCCCAGGTGAGTGGGCACCTGAACGCCTGTCGGGTCACTCAACCCCAAGAACACGTTCTTCAACGCAGACGAGTTTGTTTGTTTGTTTGTTTGTTTGTTCAACTTCACGGTTGACGGGGAACGGGTCGGGTAAACTGAAGTGGCCTGATTCTATCCGTAATCTCTCCACCTAGCACGTTCCATGCTGGCTGGACGCTGGCGTTTGATTGGTGCTTTCTGATTAGCTCATCACGTCCCCAACCAAGCACACGAGGTCTGGCCCGGCCGTCGTCTGCCGTCATGGAAACACGGATTAGCGTGGCCGTGGTGGGGTACGGAAACTATACGGACGAAGCGACTGCTATGTTCTCCGTGGTGGTGGGGAGGGGGGGATTTACGAGGCTTCCGATCTTAATGAAATCTTTGTCAACGGCGGTGAACGCGTCTGAAGGCGTGTGCGGCAAACCTCGCGGAGTTGTTGAACTTCATAACTGTACATCATATCAGTGGCTCAGCTGGAGCAGCATAGGAGAAGAACAATGAGGACTGAGTGACGGCTGCCGGGACCTTCTAGTGGTTCAGCTCAGCTTAGTGGTGGTGTGTGTCCCGCATGTACAGTAGAGGGTTCAGAGATATGTTTTCCGTTTGGGAGGGTTTTATTATTATCCCGGTTCTCTGATTTATGTGGGCCGATAGGGCATGTATATCACACTGATTCTCTGTGGTTACACTGCTGGAATCAGCACACAGAATATGACTGACAAATACCAGGACACGATGTGAGTTTAGCTAGTTTAATGTGAGTTAGCTAGTTTAATGTGAGTTAGCTAGTTTATGTGAGTTAGCTAGTTGTGAGTTAGCTAGTTGTATGTGAGTTAGCTAGTTTAATGTGAGTTAGCTAGTTGTATGTGAGTTATTTGTATGTGTTAGAAGTGGGTACAGTGTCCAAGGTTGTCGCATTTTATACAGAAGCACAGGACGGTGTGTGTGCTGTGCGTGCGTGAGGGTGTGTGTGGTTCTGGGGAGGCTTCTCTCCAGTGGGGTTCTGCTGGTCTACGTCCCTGTTTAACTCCACCAGGGGTTTGTTTTCCAGCTCTGCACCCCCCTAACCTGCCTGGGCTTTATTTAGGACTTCAAATGCAATTGGGACTCTGTGTTTGTACAGTTGTGGTTCCAAAGCTCTTTCATTAAGGAGGGTGGCTCTCATTATATTTGTGATGGAGAATGACAGCATACAGCCTGCAGTTTTCTCCTCTCACTGTACACACACACACACACACACACACACACACACACACACACACACACACACACACACACACACTCTCTCTCATATATATTTGTTACACACACCAGCGTATATTCATATAATGCCTGATCATGGACTGTTGCGTCCTCGTCAGCAGGAGCAGATTGACCCTCTCCACCCTAACCCCACCTTTCACTCCACCCTAACCCCACCTCTCACTCCACCCTAACCCCACCTCTCACTCCACCCTAACCCCACCTTTCACTCCACCCTAACCCCACCTCTCACTCCACCCTAACCCCACCTCTCACTCCACCCTAACCCCACCTCTCACTCCACCCTAACCCCACCTCTCACTCCACCTTCCATCCTCTCTGCCCCCTCGGCCACCCTGGGCCGGGGAGCCACGTGCGTGTCTGGACGGAGCCGCAGCAGTGCAGTGTGTTCTCGCAGCGCCCCGCTACAGGCCGTCCGTCCGCTGCGGGCCGTCTGTCCGTCCGGATCTTCCGGGGTCTTGTTGTGGGCCGCTCAGCCATTCCGTTTGATGTCCTTACAAAACAAGATGACATCGGGGGACATA
This sequence comes from Brachyhypopomus gauderio, assembly GCF_052324685.1. Classification (NCBI taxonomy): domain Eukaryota; kingdom Metazoa; phylum Chordata; class Actinopteri; order Gymnotiformes; family Hypopomidae; genus Brachyhypopomus; species Brachyhypopomus gauderio. The sequence continues at coordinate 35,653 of NW_027507434.1, forward strand.
AAAATTTCACGCCTTGGTTCCGTCTCCATCGCTTCCCTCTCCGTCTGCCTCTGCGCACGTCCACGTGTCCAGATGAAGTCCTACCCACTTTACTTACCCCGTCCATTCATCTTAATTGCCCCTACCACCAAGAGAGTCTTGCTTGCCTTCTGCGCGCGCATGTACCTGTGTGTACCTGAAACCTTTAGCTCTCGTGAGCTGTGTACTTCATTAAGACAGTATCAGTGAGTCAGATGGGGGTGAGATCTTTCCTCATTAGGGGCGGCATTTGCTCTGCTGGTGTCATTTTCACAGTGGTTCCTTAGAAATGGAGAAAACTCTAGCATGGAGTATCCGCTCAGAGAAGCTAGCTGTTAAGCTCAACATTTAACCGGGCTTCTGTTTGCTTCCTAGTTGATCGAGATGTTTACCGAGATTACACGCAGGCCAAATATGACATTTAATGTCTGTACAAATGTGTCTTTGTGATGTGGGACCTGGTGTGATTTTAAAATTTGACTAAGCTAATTCTAGCACTGTGTTCTGAGAAAATGTCATAGATTCAATCACCTTGCGAATAAATAAAAATATGTTTTTTTTTAAACAAAGTGTTAGTTGAACTATTGGTAATTTTTCCTATGTTTTACCATTTGCTGAGCTGACGTCTGCAAGTATTAGCCTGTTTGTGTGTGTGTGTGTGTGTGTGTGTGTGTGTGTGTGTGTGTGTTTATGATTCACTGGACAGCAAGCCAGTGCTAGTACATTGCCTACAGTCAAGTAACATCTGTGAGGGTTTTTTTGTGCATGTGTGCACATGCGTTTGTGCGCACCTGTGTGTGTGTTTGTGTGGTAGTGCACACCTGTGTGTGTGTGTGTGTGTGTGTGTGTGTGTGTGTGTGTGTGTATCTGTGTGTGTGTGTGTGTGTGTGTGTGTGTGTGTGTGTGTGTGTGTCTGTCTGTGTGTGTGTGTGTGTGTGTGTGTGTGTGCGTGTGTGTATGCGTGTGTGTGTGTGTGTGTGTGTGTGTGTGTGTGTGTGTGTGTGTGTGTGTGGTAGTGCACACCTGGCCAGTGCTTCTCCCTTCAGAAATGTACAAATATCTCTGGTGTCCCAGCACGTCACACATTTCCTTTCAGCAGTCCTGTTGTCATATAAGTCTAATGGACCCGCTTCTCTGTGGCCCCGTGTCTCTGTGTCCCCGTGTCTGTGAGGCCCCATGTCTCTGTGTCCCCGTGTCTCTGAGGCCCGGTGTCTCTGTGTCCCCGTGTGTCTGCGGCCCCATTTGTCTCTGTGTCCCCGTGTCTCTGTGACCCCGTGTCTCTGTGTCCCCGTGTCTCTGTGGCCCTGGTCTCTGTGTCCTCGTGTCTCTGTGTCCCCGTGTCTCTGTGTCCCTGTGTCTCAGTGTCCGCGTGTCTCTGTAGCCCCGTGTCTCTGTGTCCCCGGTGTCTCTGTGGCCCCGTGTCTCTGTAGCCCCGTGTCTCTGTGGCCCAGTGTCTCTGTGTCCCCGTGTCTCTGCGGCCCCATTTGTCTCTGTGTCCCCGTGTCTCTGTAGCCCAGTGTCTCTGTGGCCCAGTGTCTCTGTGGCCCAGTGTCTCTGTGTCCCCGTGTCTCTGCGGCCCCATTTGTCTCTGTGTCCCCGTGTCTCTGTAGCCCCGTGTCTCTGTGGCCTCCACTGTAGTCAGCCTCAGAATTTTCATGGCTGCTCCAGATACCTTTTATGCGTTAAGACGGTTGCTTATTACCATGCGCGGTGCCTCTGTTTCAGAAAGAGAAACAGGTCTGTGAGTGGCTAGAGGTGCGCCCGGCTCCCTCCGCCCTGTGAAGTGGCTCGCCTTGCCGAGGCTGCGGCGGTGTTTTTCAACTGAAGTGCCCTGTCTGGACATCCCTCCCGGCTTTGAGCCCACACCCGCGCACGGAGTGGAGGGTTAAACGCCATCGGGTGCCATGATCAATAGGTGGCAGAGAGTCCGATCCCTCTGCCTGCTAAACGAGCAGTGAAGCGCGGGTGGTAATAAGCGCTCGCTAGGACACGAGGTGTCGGGCACGCACTCACACACACGCCGGAGAACGGAAGGTGTGAACGCTGGTGTTGGTGGGTGTGTGTGTGTGTGTGTGTGTGTGTGTGTGTGTGTGGGTGTGTGTGTGTGTGTGTAAAAATAAAGAATTTAATTAGCCAAAGCAGGTTCGCGATGTGTCTGTTGAGTCCTGTGAAAGGATCACGCTTTTTTTTGCACCTTTTGTTGGGTCTGAAACAGTAACTTTTTTTTTTGACGCTACAGTGCCAGAGCTCTCCGATGCTGGCAAGTGGCGTCGCGGACGGGATCTTGTGTTCGCAGTGCCCTCCCCTCTATGCTCTCATCCGTCTCCCCGACCTTCAAAATAGTTCATCAAAATTAGTGATGCCGAGCCGTAAGGACATGGGCGCATAATGACTGGGAAATGAGGAACTCGGGGGGGGGGGGGGGGGGGGGGGGGGGGCGTGGGCTATGCAAATCACGCGGCGAACCATGTGAACAAAGTCGAGATGGACTGCATATTAAGTCACCGCACCAGCGAGACGAAGGAGTGCGTTTTATTATTGCCCCGACCGGCGCGGCCTCGCGAGCGGCTTTGTGGCGAACGGTGGGTTATTGTGTTTTTACCACTCATGCCCTTTAACCCGGGTGGCGGGGAGCCGTCGGAGCAGACCGGGGGTGTGCGCCGGCTTCTCCAGGCTGCTTATTCTACACCTCTGGCCTTTGTCACACTGGGGACACACGAGGCGTTCATTAAAGCTGGCTTGTTTTCAGTTTATCCTTTAAAGCAGGGCAAATTAGGCGGTAGGTATGAACGCGGGTGGCAGGCGACGCCCCTTATGGGGTGAGACTCCTCCACGGGCCTCAATTATGCTGGGGAGGGCCTGGGAGTCTCAAGGTGGGGTCATGTGATGTGATGCACAGATACAATTGGGGTAACCTTGGTGAAGGCTGTCACTGTAAGGTCTGGCCAGAGGAAGCAAGACGGGCCACATATACGTGCATGCACACATGTGCGCACACACACACACACACACACACACACACCACACACACTGCACTAATTAAAGCACTAATTAAAGGTCCGTGTCAGCTGCGTACGAGTGTCCCCGTCCATCACACTGCTCTCACCACCTTCTTTATCCATGCAAGTTACTGTCAGAGGGGAAGTGAGAGCGTTTGCTCACGTGTCCCACAATTCCTGTTGTCATCTTAACGAAAAACACTCTGCGCGTTGACATTTTATTAGTACGTTTTTCTCTTTTTTTGAGGGGGGGGGGGGGGGGGGGGGGAGTTCCATTTTCTTTTGTCCTGTCATTGCGGGAACATGGCAGGGCCCTTCAAAAGGCCGGAGCGAACAGATAAACCACCTAACACACACAAACACAAAACACACGGAAGCTGGCACAATGAAAACAATCGGGACACTCGAGGCTAGTGGCCAGTGGCCTTGGTGCTGGAGTGGGCCGCTGGCGATGGGGATGGTGCGGTGGTTGAAGGTCTCAGTGTGGGAGGGGAGGAGTGTGAGCGCTTTCTGTGTTTCTGGAATGGAAATGCACCTTATATATATATATATATATATATATATATATATATATAGTGTGTAAAATACAATACATATAAAGCTTTTCATCATTTGCCATATAGATAGCACACAATGCCTGTATGCATATCATTGCATTTCTAACCCTCTGTGTGTGTGTGTGTGTGTGTGTGTGTGTGTGTGTGTGTGTGTGTGTGCGTGTGTGTGTGTGTGTGTGTGTGTGTGTGTGTGTGTGTGTGTGTGTGTGTGTGCGTGTGTGTGTGTGTGTGTGTGTTTGGCAGGTGCCAGTCTCAGTGGCTATGATGACTCCACAGGTTATAACTCCTCAACAGATGCAGCAGATTCTCCAGCAGCAAGTCCTGAGCCCTCAACAGCTCCAACTCCTTCTGCAACAGCAACAGGCCCTCATGTTACAGCAGGTACACACACACACACACACACACACACACACACACACACCACACACACACACACACACACACACACACACACACACACACACACACACACACACATTTGTAACACTGGCAGTGAGGACTCACTCATTCTTTCATTCCCCTCTTGCCTACGGGGCTGTACATTCTCTCTGAGCTTTGCCCATAGGTGCTACAATGCTGAATGTTTGCCAATGACTCCAGCAAACTTTCACAATACAGCACAACTCTCCAGAACCACGACTGGGTGGTGCATCACCGAACGGATGATCCTGGGGTCAGTGGTGCTCACCTGTGTGTGTGTGTGTGTGTGTGTGTGTGTGTGTGTGTGTGTGTGTGTGTGTGTGTGTGTGTGTGTGTGTGTGTGTGTGAACAGCAGCAACTCCAGGACTTCTATAAGAAGCAGCAAGAACAGCTCCATCTTCAGC